>NC_142170.1:29034636-29145560 GCF_029865625.1 Vigna umbellata | reverse complement strand
CTTGTTTACCAGCGTTCGTCATAAGCAGCGCTTAGTATTATATTAAGCGTTCGTCCAAATGAACTCTCGATCTTAGATTGAGCGTTCGTCCTAGTTAGCGTTCGGTCTGATACTGAACGTTCGTTCAAATGTGCGTTCGTTCTATTTGGTGCTCGGTCATTGACCTGGCGTTCGTCCTAAGGAGGGTTCGGTTTCTACTGAACGCTCGTCCTTATAATTGCTTCGTGAGCGAACTTCAACAGCGTTCGTTCAATTTATTAATTAACGTTCGGTCTTTGACTGGCAGTGCTTGTTTCCGAATTTATTAATACTCTGGTTATTTATTTGGATTCATTTAAACTGTGATGGTCCTTTTCATTTAACCTCAAGTCCTTATACTTAGAATTTTCCTAAGTATTATTCTGATATTTTAGACTCAATCTCAGTTACATTACTCCTTTGTCTTAACGTCCGTGAATGGGTAATGGTTCGTTTCTTTTGTTCAGAAACGTGATATCAGTGTATTGTAATACATTCGTCTGGATCTATTAAAAGATAAACTTGGTTTAAATTAAGAGAGTGGAACATAGAATGGAAATCTGAATAAGAGGAATGTTTAACAATGTGCGAATGATAGTGTGAATGGATTTATTGGACTGGATTGTGAATGAGCGTTCCAAGGAGGAACGTCTCCATGATGTGAATATGAGAGGTAGTGTAGTATGACCATGGTAAAATCGCTGATGGCTGTTCATCCTGATATTCCGTGATTGCTCATCCTCATGTAGAGGAGAGTAGTTCATGCGTGGGAATGGCAGGAGACACTAGTCCTACATAGTACTTTGGGCTGATAAGGGTTAACCTCGGGTGGCAGCTGATGCGAATTCCAGTTATTACGTCACCCGGGTGCACGAACGCCTGCGGTTACATGGATCATACAGTCCGGACAGTCTTTAATTATGAGAATTTGCATGAGTTACTGTATGCGTGGATATATATGTATCTAACGATGTATGAATGGTATGATTGATTTACTATGTTTAAAAATTATGCTGATTGTATTGAATTAAATTACCTAAGCTTACCCTTGCAATTTCCTTGTGTTGTCTACTGTATATGTACGTCCGTCTTGTCAATGCGATGATCATCCGTTGTGGATGTGAGCAGATGGAGAGGCACCTCTTGAAGATATGCTAGAAGAAGAAAATTTGGAGGACGCCAACCTGTTAGAAGTAGAGGTTAAAGCCGAGCCTTAGCGCGCTCGTTAAGTTTTAGTCTTTGGTTTATCTGTATAGTTTTTTTTTTTTTTTTTTGGGACGTTCGGTCAGTTATTTTGTAAAACTGTTCGTTCTGATTTATTTCCTGTTACTCTGAAACGCTCGTTAGTTTGTACTGCAGCCGTTCAGCTTCGAAACCTTGAACTCTGTTTAATTTTAAAGACTGTTTACTGTACTGTTAATTGTAATTAATTCTGATCTATGGTAATTACTATATTTTGGGATGTTACACTTATCATGCGAGTTAATTTTAGGTTTAATTTCTAATTTAGTTTTTTATTTTTATTCGAATTTTAAAAATATTATAATTATTGATTTTTTTTTCAATTTAATCTTTTGATTTGTAAAGTATCTAATTTAATCTTTTAATTTTTTCAAAATATTTAATTTGATTGTTTTCACTAATATGTTTGTCGTCAAGAATGAAAGTTCTCGATACAGATTTATTTTCATTAATTTGGTTATTTTTTTTACATATATTGTCGTATTTGTGCAGAAGAATTATTATTTATAACAAAGGGCATTAATAAAAAAAATTCAAATTAGACATTTTAAAAAAGGAGTAAAACCTAAATTAGAAAAATAAAGACCAGAGATTTTTAAAAATTCTAATAAAATTAAAGAAAAATTAAGCCAATGATTTAGGTTGTTGTGGTAGGCTCTTTGAATAAACAAAGCATTTTTGTTCCAAAACGGTGCGGTTTGAAGGAAGTTCTTCTCTCTTTCTCTTCGTAAGTTCCTCTTTACCTTTCATGCTAGGGTTCCAATTCCTCTTTACTTCTACACGTAATTTTGTCTTAGTTCTTTCCCTTCTAATTGTTAATACTTTGAAAGTAGAAAGTAGAAGAGAAAAAGAAAACTCAGAGGCCATTCTTCCAACTTTGAGAAAGGAAATAAATAAGTTGAGAATTTAATTTTGATTCACTTTGTGTGTATTTTAGGCGATCCATTGTGTGTTGTCCATTTAGAAAAAAGTTAAACACCTTCTGCACTGAATGAAATATGTCTAACTAAGGTTTACTTATATTGTTTTTGTTGTAGATTAAAGTGATATAAGATATTGTGTAGAATTTCATTTTATTTAGTGGTGTACTATATTGGAGATTGTACTGTAATAATCTTTGGTGTAACTGTTGAATTCTATTTGAAAATTTGCTTATCTCTCTGTTGTCCAGTTGACGATGTTGGAAACTTGCTCTGTCTTTTGATATGTTGTGGGTTTTAGGATTCCTTATGGTGGTGATTTCGTTTAAAATGACTGAAAGAAGGGTGCTGTTTTAAATCAAATAAATTTTTAATACTTGCGATGATTACAAAGGAAGACACTTCAAAATAAACTCGATGCATATTTAAGTTGAAGACTTCACATCAAATGAATACTTGTCAGTTGTACTTTACATTTTTCATTTAATTCTGCTTACTCGTGTATGTTATATAATGGTTGTGGTATATATTTTTATATTTTCAAATTTGAAGTACCTTCATGTGTCTTATAATGTGTGAGGTTGTTTTCAAGCTTTGTAGGTCAAGAGTCTAGAAATGTTCATTGGTTATATATATGAATACTATAAATACTCAAGTTGTTTCTTACCTTGTTGATAGTAATTTGCTAAAGAATAGAGGCTTATCTCAAGCTTTTAGTTTTTTAGGATAATTGGCATCATTAGGCTGCAATGAAACTGAAGCATTTTAGGAAAACCTATGTGTTTAGTGTGTGTAACCTAAGTGACTGGTCGGAGAATTAGATTTATAACCAGTGTGGAGTTTATCATGTTTTAATGCTATTATGTTGTTATTGATGAGGTTATATATGTCCCTTTTGAAGTCTTTCTACTCTTTGATTTTTTGGTGTAGTTGTGCTGTCTGAGTATTTCTCTTTTGATGTTTGCTCAGCTGAATTAAAAAGTGGATTCCTTTGATCATTTGAAGGGTAGCAATACCCTTGATCAAATGATGGAGAGTGGACCTATTGATCAGCCTAAACCACAACAACAAATGTGGTGTGAGAAAAAACAGACTGCTGTCCATGAGGAAATCAAGAGAATGAACCAACTTCCTGCTAATAGTGCATATGGCATGCATCGTCTTAAGGTTCTTAATAAAATTCTGCAATTAATGTCAGTTAAGGTAAACCATTCTTTGTTTATCAGCCTTAGGTTGTTTAGTCATATACTTGGTCTTATTTTTTAGTTTCATAAGCATGTATTTGAATTTTGGTCATAACAAGTGACTAATCCTATTACTCTTTTATGCTGTTATTTCAGAGAACTGTATCACAGGAGCAGGAGTTGGAGTTGCTTTTTGCGGGCCTTTCTCTGTAAGAGTTATCATTGATGATGGTAAGTTCCGGGGGAATCAATAGTAGATTTATAACTATTTTGCAATGTTCTTTGTTCTGTGCATATGAAATCTAAATGCTTGTTCTTTTCGCATTGGAGAAAGGATATTTTTACAACCATCTATTATTTACACAACTATTTGACCACTATTTTTAATAATAAAATATTAAATTACGATATTTAATTAAAATATAAATTATTAAATAAAAATAGTTGTAGAATAGTGATATTAAAATATTATTGTCAACATAACGTGGCTCTTCGGCTTTATATATTTTGTTCCTGAAATTCATAATTGCAGTTTGTGTTTTTGTTTTTAAATTACATTAATGTAATTTGGGTGCTTTTTATGTTTTTAAAACCAACTGATCCAGGTGTCTTTTATTTCTCATTCAGCCCCTCATAATCTGCACCTTGAAGGTCAAAGGGGAAAGCACAAGGCTTGTGGCTGTCTTTAAACAATCTTGCTCCTCTTTAGCTACTGTGTTTAATATAATAATAATATACATCATGTTGCATGTAAAAACAGCCTCCATCCCCTGTTTTCCTTCATGTCATTAGTGGTTCATTCATGCTATGGAGGATGATCTTTCTTTCATATTCTGTTCATGGATCATCTAAGTCCGTTATTGATAAATTACGTAATTCATGCTATGGATGATCTTTCTTTCACAAGCTGGTCATAGTTCATCTATGTCCATTGTTGATAAATTCTGTAATGGCTCTGGAGATGACCTGAAAAAGAAAATGTTGAACCCCAGTGCAAAATATATTGTCAATGTTTGAGTTTTTTGAGTTGTTAGAACAAAATTTTAGGGTGATGGTATTATTTTTTTGTGTTGTTTAATGAAGACACACATTAGTGATTTTGGGTACAGTCAAAGCATGTGTTTTAGTTTTTTTTATTTGGCTACTGGTAATTAAATAATGACAAGCTCATTTGTTTTATAAAATATTTTCTTTACATTTGAAAGTAATAAACTCCTTTATAATGTCAACTGCGAATAAAATTATCATTTTGATTGAATTTTCATTTTGTTGGTGAACTGATATTTGAAACATAGCATAAACCATGGTAGTTGAATCGCTTCGCCCATAAGAGAGTTTAAATTTTGAATTGTGACTCGTATTGTGAATAGGAAGATTTATAAACATTAAAAATTATAACATATATAAAATTGTAAGATATATAAATATATAGTATGTAAAAATGAAATTAATAACAAAATCTCATAGTTAAATAGAGTGGTCGTATATATGTATATTGCTACACAATTTCAGTAACGGCCTTAAAAGAATAGTGTAGTTGTTACATAAGATTCTTACAACTATGTTTATATGTTACTAAACAAATTCTATCATGAAAAATGGCTTGATGGCTTTTGTTACTGTGATTTCTATTATAAATAATATTACTAATATTTATAATAATTATTACTCATAATTACAAAATAAATATCTTATAATCTAGAATTAGAAAGAGCAAATTAATCTATAAATGGTTTAGTTTATTCTTAGAAAATTATATTAAAGTATTTCATGAGATAAATTAATTTTTATTGATACAAATCAATTTAGGAATTATCTAACTTATTCTTAAAAAATTATATTAAAATATTTAAGGAGATAAATTAATTCTTGATTGATATCTCTCCTCTAATTGATGGGTTGGTCAAGAAACATCAATTTGATAACAAGAAACTAATGACGTGAGCTAGGAACAATCTTAGTAAGAATGTCTACAACTTGAAGTTGAGTAGTGACATGAGGGGGTGAAATAACATGATCATAAACTTAATGAATAAAGTGACAGTCTACTTCAATATGCTTGGTGCGCTAATGATGACTCCTGACTTGATGGAACCAGTGGCCAAAAGAGGAATGAAGGATGTAGTGGAATGAATAAATAAGAAGTAGAGGTGATTGATGTGATTCAACATGGTTTAAACGATGGATTGAGATGAGGTAATGATGAATTTTTATGGTTGGAAGGTGGTTAGAGGAGGCCTCTTTAAACTCTCTAAATCGTGACTCTCAAGGTGAGAAATGTGCTATGGAGTACTCTCAAGAGAAGAACAACTCATTCACTCAAAAGTCCTGAATACATGGGAGGAGCTTTGCTTTTATAATGACGCAAAGACTCCCGAAGTGTAACTACCAAGCTAATCATTAGCCTACATTCACAGATGAAGTGCCACATGGAAGCCTACATGTACAAGGTAAGAAAGACGTGTAAGACATGTGTGAAATACTATAGAAGCCTCTAGACAAAAACGTTGAGTGGAAGACACTAGTCGTTCGGCGCTTGATATGTGAGATGGGTGTAGGCAGCTACTGTAATTCTTGGCGCTAGCTACCTTGGGATTTTGCTGAGCACCCACTCGTTGAGTGACTTGGCCACGTCGTTGGGCGACCATGGAAAGCCTTGATGGGTTGATCTTGAGCTTTCATGCTCCTTGTTGATTGGTCTGGACAACCTTATTTGATCCTTGTTTAGTTATTTTCCTTTTGATAGGTCCATTGTTTGGACTCAAGGTACAATCCACTCCTTCTTGAGAAAGATATGTCCTCAAATTTGGCGGGTCGTCTTTATTCTAAAGACATCTGGATTTATTATTGAAGTTGCTCCTAACATTCTTGGAAGTTGGTCATTCTTGGATGACTTTATTTTTTTGGGGTCCACATGAACCCTTCCTGGATCAAATATCCTTCTACAATAAACATCAAACATAATCTTAATTAATTTTTGTTTTATAGAAAAGGTAGATAGAAAGATAACATTAGAAGAAGACCTCCTCATATGTTGATTTATTTTATTGATGAAAATTGTGAGTCCTATTTCATAAAAACTTTTATTTTTGTCTTTAGTTAGTTGGAACCTTTATAACAACCTCTTTAAGCTAGGGCCAAAACATGAAGAGATGTTATGGTGATGATGAAGGTGGGGAAGCTATGGAGGATAAGGGGTAAGGCTCACAACCTTTGGTGTTTTAATGGTGATGGGATGATGTGTTGAAGATGCTCTTAAAGAGGTTAGGCAAACTCTAGAGGAAGGTGGCTACAGGAGACCACATGGGATGCTCTAGCCTTACCTTTAAAGACTAATAAAATGACTCAACAATTTGACAGTATTTCATTACTAATCTCAAAGTGACTACAAGGGTGGAAACACCTCTATTTATAGGCTAAGGGTGTTTCCAAAATGTAAAAGCAAAACCCTAAAAACACTACCTTGACCTAACTTGGAGACAAAGGAAAAAATCATTTCCAATAAGAGAAGGACATGTGACCACTACTTGTGGAAAACCCTTTCCATTCCTAGAGTGACATGTGACCACTAATTGTGAGAAAATCTCTCCAATGTAAGCATAACACATGGCCACTCTCACATGGGACATCCCACACATCCTTGTCCACCAAGCTAGGTTAAAACTTTGACCACATGATCAACCTAAGCTCATGGACATGCACTTTGGGTCAACATTGGGCCTTGGCCTTTGTTGACTCAAGTGGTATAAAAACCCTACATTATTTAGCCTAAAATACAAGGCCTAAATTAAATCCAACACTACTTGACTCATAATTCAAAGCCTAAATAAATCTCAGACTACTTGACCCAAAATACAAGGCCCAAAACTTATTCCTACTCTAGAAGCTCCATGAAGGCCTAAGATGGCCTTGAAGAGAGAGTCTAGGCTCATCTTTCACAGATGACTTCAACTCTTCTTAAAAGTGATTGGTCATGGCTAGAGGGGATGTCATCAAACCTAAAAGGTAACACTAACTCAAGATGTTATTTGGAAATTTTGTTGAGGAGTTTAAAATAATGGAGGATGGAATTGAAATATTTTCACAAGAGAAGTTTGGAGAAAAACATAAAGACTTAATGATAATGGGAGAAAAGATTAAGGATTGGAAGACTCCTTTAAAACTCTTGACTCCATCATAATTGTGGGAGTGGAAGGTGTCTTCAGTAGCACTTCTTTGAATAGGCTTTCTTCCCTCTGCTTTTCTCTTATCTCAATTTCATCTTTATCTTTCTCTATTTCTCTTCTCTCATTTTCTGCATTCTCTTTCTTTTCTTTCTCCTCCCTTTCTCTTCTATCTTCCTCATCTTTGACTCTTTTAGCTCTTAGAATTTCTTATTCTCTAACTTTTAAAGCTTCTTTTTCTTTCTCTTTAACTCTCTTAATTTCTCTTCACTCTTTTTAGCCTCTCTTTTTCTTTTATCATTCAAGAATCTTTCAAGTTTTTTTTTCAAACTCAGCTTCCCTAAGAAAGAACTCATCTACACCTTTAATGAAATCCTTTTCCTTTTTAATGAATTCTCTCATTAGTTCTTGGTTTCTCTCAAACGAAGGAGGAACAAAGTTTCTTCTCAAGCAAGCTTTCGATTCACTCCAATCTCTAATGAGGGATTTTCTTCCTTTTCTACTCTAGACTACCTATGACTCCACCATTCACTTGCATATCCTTCAAACCTAGAAATGCATAAACTAAGAATATAGGATGTACTATTTATAGTAAAGAATGGATGCAATTCATCAATTTCCTTTCCCAAGCTAAATATGTTAATGTATTTATGTCTTCACCAAAGAAAGGAATATCTCTCTCAACCTTATATTGAAATCCATCATTATTCCTATTTTCTCTTTTCCTTAGATGCACTTCTTCTTGTTACCATAGATTGAATTCTTTGAGTTCTTTAGAAATTTGTTTCAAAGTACTGAATTTCTCATAATCACTCATTTTATGGTGAGATTGATGTCTAGACATCTTTTAATTTCAAATTTTATCCTAAGTTGAAAAGGCTTAAGATTTCACCAAAAGACAATTCTTAAGTAAGAGAGGTGAATCAAAGACTATTTAAGTACTAAATTTTACCTAGCTAGAATGTCTTAGACTACTTACTTGACCAATGTCAAAGAATGACTTTTGAAATTAAAAAGATAACTCATACCAGCAAAGTTGAATTTTAAAACAACTAGACACCTATTCGGACTTTAGTGCGACAAAGCTTAGAGTTTAATCTTTTGTAGCCAAGTCACTCCTAAAAACACAAATTAAAAACAAAGTGGAAATCCTAAAGTGAGGCTTGTAGCTTTGGTTTCAAGACACACTCACCGTCTAAGTTCAATTTTAATTTTGAGTTCAAAAAGGTTGGCTAAGAGATGGAAGAACACCAAAGGTTCTTCCAAGACACTTGGTTTCAAAGGCCTTTTACAAAGTAACAGCAACAAGAAAAAATTACACATTCAAAACAAAGGAAATTAAGCAATCTCTCAAGTTGTAGAGGTATTTTGGAACAAGACAATAAGGTATCTCTTAAAACTAGTTTGAACTATTAAGGTTTTACTCTCAAAATGGGTCTGCATATTGCTATTTTAACTCACAGACAATTGCATTCTACTATAGTGCTTTTTTTTTCTCCATTTTTTTGCTGTCAATTCAAACCAATTTGATCATTTGCAGCCTTTTGGATTGGCGATTCTGGAAAGCTTCCACCTCCTAAGATGTTACCACTAGTTACGGTAAGCTTTCTAAAAGGAAGTAAAAGATATATAATTTATATAAGATGTTTAAGCGACAGGTTTTATGATGTGCGTAAGTAGAAAACGTTTCAAAGAGCTAAGCAGAAAACCATAAATTTTATACTGGTTCACTGATCCTAAGCTAGGTCCAGTTTTCCTTTAAGAACTAAGGGGTTCCACTAATCTTTAAGAAGATTACATTAGTTTTACCTCTGCAAGTTTACAACGAGTATTCTCGTAACTCTTAGTTCACTTAGTCAACAAAACTAATCAGAGTTTAATCACTCCTGGTTTATAAGTATTCTAACCACTTTTGGAGTCAACCCTAGACAACACGTATAAATTGTTTACCAAATTTAGGTAGACTGTGTACTGCATGACTTGAGCCAACTCGGGAGAATTTTACCAAATTAACCCGAAAGTTGAGCGAAACTTCCATAAGCTGCGAAAAGAATTACAATTTGGGTGTTCTACTAAGGGAATACCTTTCACGTCTGAAGCCACACTTGAAGCCATAACACCTCTATTATCTCTAATTATAAATACATTCTCTAATCCTTCACCTGATCCTAACCGAAACAAAATGGCATAAGGAACTACGGCAATTAGTCACCTCTCATAATACAGTCATTCGTAATAACACTGAATATCCTAATGAGGTATGAGAGTCTGACCAATTAAATGCCCTGCCAAAATTTAGTGGGTTATCAAAGGATAATCCACACAAACACTTGAGATAGTTCCACATGCTGTGTGAAAATTTTAAATCTCCCAAAATCATCGTGCCTGCATCTCACGACTACACCACTCCAATCCCAATCTGAAACCCTAATTTAGATGGGGAAGGGGACTACCACATAGCAGTCCCAAATTGAACAGTAAAATTTTTCAAATATCTCTCATTTGGTCAACTCTTGTTAAACCCTATATCCAAAGTGTAATTTTAGACAACATAAGAAGGACTAAAGTGCAAATATTGGAACGTTTTGGGCTTTTATGCAATTTTGAAGAAATAAAAAGGGTTGAAATGCAATTTTTTGGAAAATTCATTGAGAATAATTTATTAAATATTTTTCAAGATAATTATATATGAAAATATCAACAGAAATATCTACCAAATATTTTAAAAACAGATTAAATCTATTAGGAAGATATTACACTACGAGATAAAAAAAATGTTATCAACAGAATAACCAAATCCAAGTCCAATCAAAACCTATATAAAGAAACCTAGGGGAAGCAGAAAAAAAAAATCATTTATTCACTCAGAATTCTCCACTAGAAAGTAATCATTCATCACTCCTCTCACTTTTATTTTGATCATGTATTCCACTCTATTCATAGAAGACTAAATTTCTAGGACTAGATAAAGTAGATGAGACAAGAAATGTGACACAAGAATAAGAAAACGAGAGACTCTTGTCTCATTAAGAAACAAGAAACAATAATCTGACAAGGAGATATGAAAAAAAAAACAAATTTACATCATGTGAAAAATAGAAAAAAAAATTAAAATTTTCAAAATAGATTGACCGACTTGACCATTCACTAATCACCGACTCTCGAATCACGATTTACCTCGCCATTCAAATCTACATATTGTGCTATTAAAACATAATTAGAAAAAGGTTTAATCATTCAGGAGGTCCCTTTTTTCAGTCAGAATCTCAATTTGGTCATGTTCTTATTCGGCATCTCAATTGAGTCCTATTTTTATGAAAATTGCAACAATTGGGCCCCTACCGTTAAATTGGGCCCAACGACGTTACTCTATGGTTGACGTGGCATGCTGGACTGACTTCTTATTTGACGTTGCTGACATTAGTAGGGGCACCTGAGTCTCACGTGGATATTTAATTTTTTTAAAAACAAAGAAATGGAAAGTAGGAATGAAATATTAGGATTGAGATTGAATTTTATCGAATTAAGGATTGGGATTAGGAGAAGTTTGTTTTGACATTGTAGGGTTCGTGCAAAGTTCAATCAATTTCACAAATTGGGGTATCAATTTGGGGATTTAGGGTTTAATCATAGTTGACATTGACAGAGAGCGTGCAGTTCTCCATCAGGTGGTCGTCGGAGTTGTGGGACCTTCTTCTGCTAGAATCTCGAGTGGCCAGGATAGTAAAAGTTTGGTTTTGTATTGATTATTGATTAGAGGGGTCATATGTTGTGTTCTTTTCATTGCGATGTTGGGTGGTGGTCCCCCTCGTTGTATTGTGTTCCATTTTTTATTGGGATGTTGTGGTCCACCCATGTTTAAAGTTGTTTTTCTTTGTCTATGTTAGTGCATTTTGTTTATGGTTTTAATACATGTTTTTTTGTCATATGATTACATTATAGGTGTATAAATACATATATATAGTGTTTTACGTCATGGACGAGGATATTGAGGTTGTCTTTCACCATGGAGGAAAATTAGTTAATGATGGGAAGCTTAAGTATGAAGGGGGGGAGACATCTAGGTTTTTGTTTGACCTAGATGTTTGGAGTTATTTCGTGGTTGTTAGTGTAGTGAAAGGTTTGGGATACGATGGGTTTAAAGATTTGTGGTACTCTGCAGGAGGGGCTTCAGTGTTGGATGATAAATTAGAGTCTTTGTGTGATGACACTGTTGTCATGCATATGGTTAATTTAGCTAGGCTGAATGGTGAGGTGCATGTGTTTGTGATACACCCTGTTTCTGAACCCGAAGTCATACACATGCTGGAATATGTTGGTAAGGATGAAGGACAAGTTGAAGAGAGGATTGATGTTGATGGTGAACAACAAGTTGATTGTGTTATGGAGGAAGAGGTCCATGGAATTGAAGAAGTTGGTGGTGTGTTAGAAGAGATGGGTGATGTTCATGGACAAGTGGAAGTTGAGGCTGTTATGGAGGAAGATGTCCATGGAGTTGAAGAAGTTGGTGGTGTGTTAGAACAAATGGGTGGTGTTCATGGAGAAGTGGAAGTTGAGGCTGCTATGGAGGAAGAGGTGCATGGAGTTGAAGAAGTTGGTGGTGATGGTGAAGTAGAAGGTGAATAAGTGAATGAAGTTGAACAAGATGTTGATGTGCGAAGTTGGAATTCCTCTTTTGACAGTGGTAGTGGTGATGGAAATAGTGAGTGGTTAAAGGGACTTGTTGATGTCAATGTTGGTTGCGATATAGATGATGATATACATGCAGATTGGGAGGGGAATGTGGAAGTTGAAGACCAAAGTGTGTCAAATGACTTTAGTGGACCATGTTCCAGTGGGAGTTCTGACAACATGTTTGATGTTAATGTAGAGGGTGGGAATGACAAATGTGGGAATCAGAGAGGTTCATTAGATGATGAGTGAGAATTTAAACAATTAGTTGGTGGAGCAGATAGTGATGACGAAGTTAACGATGTAGAGGGTTATGAGACTTTTGCAACATTTGTTATGCCTAAAAGTATGGTTGACTTGAAGTGGGAAGTTGGGACATATTTTGCTGAAAAACAAGACATTTTGGATGGTATAAAAAGTTATGTGTTGGATAATAGAAGAAATATTAAGTTTGTTAAAAAGGATAAGAAAAGATTGAGGTTCAAGTGTGTGGGTGCAAAAGGTAAATGCCCATGGAGGTTATATTGTGGTTATATGGAGGCAGTCAATACATGACAGTTGAGAACTATGCTAGACAACCATACTTGCATCAGGGAGTTCAACCTTAAATTAATTGATGCCAAGTGGTTGAGCAAGAAGTTACAGAAAACAGTTAGAAAAAATCCAACAGTTAAGGGTGTGGATATAAGGGAAAAAATTCAAAGAAAATGGAACATTGGTATATCAAGGTGTATGACTTATAGGGCCAAAAACATTGCAATAGAGTATATTGATGGCTCTTTCAAGGAACAGTATAAAAGGTTATATGATTATGCCCATGAATTGCTGGCTAAAAATCCAAGATCAACAGTGAAAGTAAAGGTTGAGGATGTGGGGGGTGAAGTCCTTTTCAAGAGATTTTATGTATGTCTAAAGGCCTGTAAAGACAGTTTTCTGCCATGCAGACAAATTATTGGTTTAGATGGAGCATTTTTGAAAGGTAAGTACGGTGGTGAGTTGTTAACAACTGTGGGCCGAGATGGAAATGAGCAGATGTTGCCTATTGCATACGCTGTTGTTGAAGTTGAGAACAAGGATTCATGGAGGTGATTTTTGGAACTATTGGTGGATGACCTTGGAGGGGCTAAACTATGTTCTTCATTTACCTTTATATCAGACCAACAAAAGGTAATACTCATCATTCATTTTAACTTGAGGGCCTGAAGTTTTGGTTGCCTTTATTAATTACTTGTATATTATAATTGCAGGGTCTACTTCCAACAATACAAGAATTGCTTCCAAGAGTTGAGCAAAGATTTTGTGTGAGGCACTTGTATGTCAACTTCAGGAAGAAATTTCTTAACAAAAACCTCAAGTATTTAATGTGGAGGGCAACTATAGCCACACACCCACAAACCTGGGAGATGGAGATGAGAAACATAAGAGCACTGAACGAAGATGCTTTTAAGCATTTGATTGCCATCCCTCCAAGGTTAGTCTTCAAAACTACAACACAATTCGTTATTGATATAATGTGAATAATTATTTTATTATTTGTTGTAGGTATTGGTCAAGATCAAGGTTCACTACAACAACTAAATGTGACACCTTAGTTAATAATATGAGTGAGGCCTTCAATAGTGTCCTCGTAACTACCAAGAGTAAACGCATAATTACCTTGTTGGAGGAGATACGACTTTACATCATGCAAAGATGGGCCAAGAACAGGTCAAGCATATCATCATTTACTGGATCCATTTGTCCCAAGGTCCAATCCAAATTTAGAAAGGAATCTGAGTTAACTAAAAATTGGATTCCTAGGTAAATTCCATTAATGATTTATGTGTTATGTTAATTTGTTATTTTGGTTCATAATTATTGTTTCTTCTCCACAGTTGGTCAACCAACAAACTTTTTGAAGTTCGTCACATCTCTAACAGTAGAGATAAGTTCGTAGTCAACATAGATGATTGCTCATGCACATGCAGAACTTGGATGGTCATTGGAATTCCCTACTGTCATTCATTGGCTGCAATGAAGTTCCTCAACATTGATGGAGAACAGTTTATTCATTCTTGCTACATGAAGTTCACATATGAGGAGACATATTCATCAATTATATATCCCATAAATGGAGCCAACATGTGGAACATTACTCCATATCCTGATGTGTCCCCTCTACATAAAAGAGTATTGCTTGGAAGACCAAAGAGGAAACAAAGACTAGAGCAATGGGAAATGAGGAAGGATGATTCACGAATGACCAAATCTGGGTTGCGGAAAAGATGTGGCATATGTAGCATGGCCACAACAGCAGTCGTTGCCCATCGGCAACCCAAGCAGGACTTGTGCATTGCGAGGAACAAACTTCATCCACTCAACCATTGATGCCATCAACTTAACAATTTGAAATAGCACATCAGACTCAACCTCAAGCCTAGTATAGTGTAGGAATGCACTTGTGTAATAGTTTAAGCCTACAAAACATTATGTAATACTTTAAGCCTACAAAACATCATCTAACAGTACATGTAGATAACATGGAAGATTATGCTTTTGTCATCCAAATTCTGGTTTCATAGTTATTTTGGTATGTTTTATATTTGCTCAACCATTTTTCTTCATGCTATAAGGGCTGATATTTACAATATTGTTTAATGCTTTATCAAGTTTATGTAATCTGTACATGTACTTTTAATCATCTAATTTGAAGTTTGTTTGGACGAAATGCTTCATTTTACTGATTGTCATCCAATTCTTATTTGTGCTTATTAGTTCACTATGAACTCATGTCATATGATGGTTGTTTTTTATGGTGTTATGTTGTTTCACAGTTCTTTACCAAAAGTTAGAAACAATACTCTGAATTACTTTGTTCATTACCAAAAGTTAGAAATAATACAAACTTTTCAACTCAAAATAACTTTGGTTCATTGCATCCCAAGTACATTCCATCATAATTACAATGAAAACACTCCTATGAACGAAAGAACACTAATGTAACTACAGTAATGTTCACCACACAAAGAACAGAAACAACCCCTAAGAAAACGTTAAGCCTATTTTCCAATTTCTTCACTGATTTGTCCAAATCACTTATAATCTTCCATCCACCTTTCATTGCTTCTCTATTCAAGAAAGACTCAGTCTTGCCTTCACACTATACACTCCTTTCCCTTTCCACAACCCCATCATCAGCACACCATCTGAAGTAATTGCAACCACCATCTTCACCACCATTCTGTGACAAAAAAAAACACCAATTAGGGCAACCTCCAACTCAAAAAAACAACAACGAAAATACGTTACCTTGATCTTAGGGCAGCCCCAAAATTGCTTGCCTCTGTTCTTAGCTGTTCTCGTAGTTCTGACAACACATTTCATCCCACAATAGCAAAACGGAGTAACACCATCACTACTAGATCTTCCTCGACCACCACCACAGACCACATTACCGTCTTGCTTCCGCCACCCAGTGCATGACGAAGACGAATAGGGATGTGCCATCTTCAAGCACAACGAAGTTATCGACCTTCGGAGAAGAACAACAAGCTGAACGAAAATATACCCTTTTATTAGGGATTCAAGTAGGGATTTATACCACGCTATCTCCCTTCAACTTTTATCCCATATTTTACCAAGTTTTTAATTTTAAAACTACCCAAATCCACATCATTCAGTGTGCCACGTTAACCATAGAGTAACGCCGTTGGACTCAATTTAACGGCATGAGCCCAATTGTTACAATTTTCACAAAAAATAGAATCCAATTGAGATGCTGAAAAAGAACATGACCAAATTAAAATTAGTACAATTTGTATAGCGAATAATATGGTCCTTATACCATCTCAAACTATTTCGATGATTAGTTTAAAAGTTAGAATGATTTTATAATCATAATTTTATGATTTAATAATTATATGATTATATTATTTTTGTAATTTTATAATTTTATAATTTTATAATTCTATAATTTTAGAACTATATAATTATACAATTTTATAATTTTATATTTTTTACTTTTATAATTTTATAATTTCATAATAAAATATTAAAATAACATATGACAATAAATTAACAAAATAACATAACAACATACTAATTGCATCACTTTATATAATCGTATCAACAGTTAATAGAAAAATTAAACAACAAAATATTAATTGAATAATATAAATTTATTTAGTATTAAATATTTCAAAAAAATTATTAAGAACTTAATTAAAAGTTTCTAATTTTATCAGAAAGTTAAAATATAATTAAACCTAACATTAATATATAACTGATAATTATAAATAAATTTCTTAATTAGCATAAATTAATTTCATTTCATTTAGTTGAGAGCAAGAGAATATAAATTTGATTTGGCTCTTTGGTTACAAATATCTGATGTTATAAATAACATCTAAACTAAATAACATTGAAAGCTCCTCCATTACAACACAACCACATACACTTCCTTAATCCCCAAAGAAGATTATCATCGGAATCGAACACTACCACCGGAGAACATGGTCGCCGCCGTCACTGATATGGCCCGACGCCATACGCTTAGCCAAATACTGGTGGATCTCGTCAAGTTTGCCGTGGGTTCTGCCATAGATGGCTCTCGCAAAATCATACCAGGTCATTTCTTCTGCCTATTTCAAACTTTTGTTTTCATTTCACTCTCATCACTAACTGTTTGTCTAACTCTTCATATAGAATCTCTGAAACGGGTTGTTGCACTTCTTTTCTATCGGAATCCAACCTTTAGTGTTTGATTTGGGATAAATTTTAGGGAAATAAATTAATAGTCTTGTTTTTTATCAAAACATCTTCACACTCAACTGTAAAAGGAAGGAAATACTTAATCACAGTTGAATTAATTTGTGTAAAGGAATTAAATTATTTCTGTAACTAGTTTGAGTTTTTGATCGACTGAGCGCTCAACCATGAATTACTAATGTTGGGTAATTTATTTTGGTTTATACTTCTATTTTAGGTTTGTATGCTCTTGCTTTTACGTCTATGCTTATTTCATGTTGTATTTGTGCTTCAAAAAGTGCATCTAAAAATTGTGGAGGAGAGTGGAAAACGAGGTATTGGTATTGATATTATTTTACCTAAATAAAGAATGTTAAATAACACTCATTTAATATGTTTTAAGAATTGAAGTGAATGTATATGTGAAAAGTGAGTAATTAAACATTTCTGTGGAGCAACTTCAGAATTGGGAGTATCTTGTCCTCTGTTTGATTATGAATTTGTCAATTAGTCTGGTATTACTTGTCATCCATATTCTTGATTCTATGTCATAGGATAGCCATTGACTTGTGACTTTATTAACTGGAATTAGTTTTTCTTAAGCGAGGAGAGTGAAAAAGGATAAAGTAATGTTGATATTAAATCTAACTGGAATTTTTTTTTTCTTTTTTTTTGTGTTCTTAATTTTATCACGATTTAACCATTGACATTAATAGATATAAGAGTATTGTATCCTCTAAAGGGTACTTCTCATTTTGTAAGAATCATATCCTTGATACTCAGCTGTTATTTCTGGGGAGTTAAATTCAAATCATTTGCGATTTCTCACATCCCCTCCTTTGATTTTAGAGATAACTGAGTGCTTTAAACATTTGGTGAAGAGTTTGGTTTTCTGTCTGTCACGTGTATGAAAATGCTTTTTTGGAAGAGGCAAAACTCACATCGATGATTTTTACACTGAGAATCAATTTTTAACCATCAGCTTGAGGATATACTTACCTAAAACCAAGAAAACTTCACTCCTTATGACTTTACTAAGAATTAAGGGGAATTTACTGCACTCAATGAGCTCTTGAATCACAATGATCCTTTTTAAATTTTTTTAGTTCTCAACATTGCATCCGTTTCTAATTTCTTGTTCTTCATTTAATGCTTGAAGGTTGAGAAAATTCTTGCAAGTTTGTCTTATACTTGAGATATTCCTGCTACATTGACTATATACATTATCAATGTTAAATGGAAAATTAGTTCCTTCAGTTACATCGTTTTTGGTTTAGTATTTGTGTGAAAAAAATGTCTCTACTGACGTACATATGCAAATATCATTACTGTATTTGTTACAGGTAGGAAGCAGGTTGATAAGATGGTGCCAGAAGGATTGATTAACATACCCTTGCCAACCCCTGTAAATACCAAGAAACATCTTGACTTAACGGTTACAAATGACCTACATTATGAGACAAAAACGGAGGAAGTGAAGGAAGACATGAATAGCATAAAGCAGCAGTACAAAACATCAACCAAACGTGCTGATCAGTCACAGATTCCAAACAAATCGGATGATGGCTTGAAGGAAATCAATCTCGTGCAGGGCAAGGGAAGGAGAGTATTCATCCGATCTCGTTTATAGAATGGAATTTACATAACATACACCAGAGATTCTACATATAATTAAGATAGTGTAACATGATATGTGCTTTGGTTTTCTTCTCTCCCCTCTCACAATGTTAGATGGGAAGGGATAATAACTATCTTGCTTGGGGTTTCACCGTTCGAGTCTGAGTACTGTGACTCGTTGTGTATCCTATCAGTCACCACTTGAGGTTACCAAATCTCCTAGGTCTTATAACATGTCCTTCCCCATAGTATTGATATCATCATATAACATGCAGTTTAAGATCTATTTTTCAATGTCCTGTATGTAACGTGTCCTATAACATCGGTTTTTCAAAGAATTTACAACAATTAACAAACCCCACTTACTTTTGTTTATTTCATTGTATTAACATAAAAGTTGAGGGCATAGTTATGTGTTTAAAACTGGACGAATTGGTGAGATTATGAAATCTGAACTGTGTTTGTTATGAAACATTATTCTATTGGTTTGGCTAACTATTGCCATATTAAGATAACAACCGGGGAATCTTTTATTTAATTAAATATTTAATCAACTAAAGGAATTTGTAAAAACATTGGTTTATTTTCAGTTCTTGGGCCTGTTTTATTTTCAGTTCATGCACCCCCATATTTTCTAAACTTCACACTCCTAATCTTTATTTTATTTCTTATTTCTTTCTTTTTATTTAGGCTTGCTCTTATTTTATTTGCACCTTGTTAATTTGTTTTCTATTTTCGATCATTTATAGTATTTTATCTTAAACACTCACTTTTTAAAAATATAATATAAAAATAATAAAATTACAAAATAAAGAAAAAGAACAAAAAGATGATTTCTTGCATTTGAGAAGGTAGAGTAGTTGTGATTGCCAGAATTGTTTGTTTAATATCCTTCTTTTTTTCGAAATAACTAAATAAAGTTTTAAAGATATAAACACTCGTGTGATCGTGGACGTCGTTTTAGTACTTAATATTTTTTTTCTTAAATAATTAACATATGTTTTAAAAGCTGAATACTCGTGTGATTATCGTCCTAGTGCTTACTACATTTTTCTAAATATATAAATAAAGTCTTAAAGATAAAATACTCGTGTGACCGTCCGCGTCGTTCTAGTACTTAATATCTTTCTTTTCTTGAACATATGTTTTAAGGGTACGAGTACTTGTATAACCGCTCGTGTTGTCGTAGTGCTATATACCTTTTTTGTTTATAAAGAAATTAAAATATATTTATAAAGGTACTGAGTACTCGTGTGTCCATCGGCGTCAGCCTAGTACTTATTACCTTCTTTTTTTTTTCTCAACCATGTCAAAAATACCAAAAAAATATAGAATCTTCAAAAACTAAAAACATAGACATTTTCAAACAAACAAACAATCTTCTAATCAGAACTATGTGATCCCTAATTTTTCATTGTGAATGAGAATACGTAGAAGTAAGGTCAATCATTGTTGGGTTCACTTCCCAAAAATCCAAATCATTTTCGAAAATCATTTTCAGAAATCCAAATCATTTTTAAAGAACTACCTAATCGTGATTTATTATTTTGAATGAAAATAAGTAAGAGGAAGATCAAGCATTCTCAAGCCAAAAAAGCTAAAAAAAATATCTTTTATTTCTTTAGAGTATCATTTTTGGGATAATTAAAACCACATCAACTTCGCATATTTAATTAAAGATACTGTCTTCGGACAGGCCTTGGTAGGTATTAATACATTCCTTACATGTAACTGACTCCCGAATCCACAATTTGGTTTTCTTAAATCATGTCTTGCTTTATGGTTTTTGTGTAGTTTTTCCGAATAAACTATGATGGTGATTTCAAAATCTCTTTTTCAAACTAGACTTTTTCGTTTCTTCGTTCCGTCACGATTTTGTCTTAATTTCAAAATTCAGCAGTTGGAGGCCACTGAGGATTTTTCAAGATGTAAAGAGAATTTCGACCTTTGTATATTGAGAATGTATGCGGAAGATATTCAGCAGTATGTTGAAGCGTGTGAGGTTTTCCAACAGAATAAATATCAAAATTTATACCCAGCCGCTGTGTTGCAGCCGCAGCCAGAAGTCACAGATGTTTGGTCTGACATATCAAAAGATTTTGTGGAAGGTCTTACAAAGACACGTGGGAAGGATACCATAAAATAATAATGGTGGTTGTGGGACTCAATAAGTACGCTCATGACAAGGGTAAACTAAAATTGTAAATAAAATGATTTTTATCTAAGGTTTTTGACAGGAAGCAAACCAAAAGTGTGGCCTTAATGGCTAAGCTGGGCTGAATTTTGCTTCAACACCAATTATAACAGCTCCACTAAATTGACACCATTCAAGGCCTTATATGGATGTGACCCACCTCATCTCCAAAAGGGTACCACAGTACCTTTAGCAGTAGAAGAAGTAAACAAACATACTAACACATGTAAGAGACGATGTTCTCCACTACTTGAAGACGTACCTTTTGAAAGCACAAAATAAGATGAAAAAGTTTGTTGATCAACATATCGCACACTTGGAGATTGGTTATATCTAAAATTAATACCCCACAGACTGAAATCCTTGGCAAAGAAAAGGAATGATAAATTGAGTCCGTGATTTTATGGCCCTATACTTTCCTTCATATTCAATCCATTCCTTACACATACTTTCTTTGCAATTGCAAGATGAAAGAGGTTATGAAGCACATGAAAAAATGGCTATAGTAGTATATGTAATAGTAAATAGCTTGTAACTCAAGGGTTTCTATTGGAGTTTAGATCAACAAAAATAACAAGGTATGCAACGAATTAACACAGACACAATGAAAGCAGAAATGTGTGGAACAAAACTTTCTAGATCTTTAGAAGTAGTGTCAATGTATCTGCATCTTATTCAAAAGACTTTGGCATTTCTTGCACATTTATTTACTTATTGTCTCACGCACAAGTGAGGATCAGCACTGATATAGAAAGTAAATACATTGAATTTAAAAGTACTCAACAATCCTTGTCCTGGAATCACTTTGACTTTTTATCTAAAGCTACATTACTTTCGTTATAAGCCTTGTATGGTGCAGCTGTATACGCATATTGCTGATATATAGAGAAGAAAACCATCTCAATACAAACCAAAATGTTTTGGTAGCCTTCTTCAATGCGTTCCACAGTTAACCAGGAGTGACGGGATCGGATTATTCCCAATGCTGCCAGGAGATCAAGCACAATTCCCTGCATAATTGAATGAAATTAGCAGTTAACTTAATATATCATCTGCACTAAACCATCACAATTTTGTATATATAACACAGAGATGCCATATTTCCAGGATTCTTCGTGCGTATAGTTCAGAATCCTGAATAAGTTTAAGCGTAATTTGCTAGTCCTCAATATACATAGGGTGTGTCTGGAAGAACTTATTTATTGTTTATTTGGATTTATTTATTGCTAGTCCTCAATATAACAGCATATGCTAAGTGTATAAGCTGTTTTCAGCTTATTTCAAATAAACGTTTTTGGATAGTTCATGAAAATGACTTACAACTTGTATGAAAACAATTGAATTTATTTCCTCTTTGGTTAGAAATTTTTTATAAGTTCTTCTACCAATAAGCAAGTGATTTACCTAAACAGGCCTATAATCTAGAATCAATTAGTTAACTAAGAGTAATGTGCAGAGACGGAAGACTAGCAGTGATGATAAATTAGAAATTCCAAACCAGATAAAGCATTTCATCTTAAAAAAGGATATGAATTTTAATAGAACAATCTAAATTCTACAGAAGCAAAATCTTATATAATTGTTTATCCATCATGGTTCAAAATATCAAGCTAAGGCATAGGAGCATACCTGCCAAAAGCAGAAAAAGACAATTCCTTTTATGCACAAAAACTTGGCAAGAGGCTTATGCGGTTCCAACTCTTTAGAAAACACGTGGTAGAAAACAACAAGAGAATAGAGTGCAAGTGACACTGAAATGTTTAGGATGATTGTGTTTGCCCAGCTGACCCAACTGGGATAAACATCAAAATACTGCAGTGTTATCATCAGGATTGAGCACACCGGACGTATCACAACAAATTGCCAAGTCCAGTTTTTGAGAAGCTTCAGTGTCTTATGGTCCAAACGTGTAGTGTGAGGCTGCAGATTGTGGCCATGACAAGTAGAAATGTTCAGGGATGTAAGCATTACAATGTTTAGTGTAATTAATTGACGAACAAGTGTTGCTGATGATTCTAAGTATCTTATGAAGCATGCAACGTTATGCACAAAACCCCGCCTGCACTACGTAACTAGATCTCTCCTTCACTTGGCAAGAAGAAATGACTAGAGTTTTTTTCCAAAGTGAGGGCTTAGTATGGAAAACATGTAAAACCTGTACGTTTAAAATACCCTATTAGTTAGATTTTGTTTTTTATGAAAAATAAAGAGAAAAGAAAACAGGCAGGCTATTTAACTTTTAATATACTGCAAATGGTGGTTTTAATAAAACATATTTATTGTTATGTTAAATCCTAATGTCACTTCACAGTCATATTATGTGTGTGTATAGAAAACCAGGTTGTTGCCCCTGAAAAGGAAACATCAAATACAGTGAAAGTGGTCTCAGTGTTAGTTGTGGCTTTAAAAATGCAATATCTCAAAGTAACAGAGGAGAAATAATAAAAACAATAAAGCTGATATGATAGAAATATGATATTGATCTCTATTCATCTAATACTTCTTGCTCGCTCTGCTGCTCTTGTTGTAATATCATTAAAAAGGTGTGATTAAGAGTTGGGAGTGGATCCATGAGCAGGATCTGTGATCTAACTCCACTCAAAGACATTCAAACCCATAAAAAAACCGCATAACATAATCGTGCTGCCTATATGATCTAGCATTTCTCATAGCTAACAGGTTGTTGGGCTTACACACCGAGGAATTGATCTATAATGCCCAACTCTTCCCACATCGATTTCAACTCAGTAAAATACTCTGTGACTGTCAAAGTACCATGCCTGAAATTGTATAACTCTCACTGAAGTTCTATTGTATCTTGCAGATTCCACATTGACTATAAAAATAACCAAATAATAATATATAACTGGATGTAAAACTCACCTTACAAACTATTTTATATAGTTGAGTTAGGCCTAAATCAACTTTCTAATGATATCTTTTTCTATCAATACAGACTCATTGTTTATCACAATGGAAAGACAAATAACACCAGTAATGGATAATACTAACGAATAAAGCACCCCTTTTTCGTACATGGTCCAACAGGCCATACATCTACTACTCCAAAAACTTCACTTGTGTGATGCACCATTTCTGCAAACATAATTATGCAGCGGAGCACATTCATAAAACATTACAAAAAAGTTTGAGTATCAACCACCTGAAAAAGTGTCATCGGAAATGAATGGTGAATCTCTCTTCCCTTGATCTCATCCGGCACTATGTTCTTACTCAAGGAAATGTTCAAATAACTGTACATCAAGCTCAAAAACTTAGCAATCACCTGTTGGCAACACATTGAGGAAGTTGTGAACTACTGAATTATAATGCCTTAAATCTCTAAAATGAACTAAATTTAAATATACGTAGCATGAAAATACTAGTAAGGGTTACCCAGAAGACCATAATAAAAATTATCTGTATAAATCTTACCAGAGCCTCATAACACTCTTTAATGGAGTCCAACAGTGTGAAAAATGTTTCACTTCCAAAGAAATTGATCAAACCAACATAGGAGTCTACAGCATACAATGGGGCCATAAGGATTATAATTACTATGGCCTTTTGCTCCTTTGGTTTCCTCCAGTTTGAAACATGTTCTGCGAGTAGCTTCATAGCAAAGTGAACTGTTATCATGACACACAAAGTGGATCCATACAACACGATCTGTGCAGGATGCATTTGATTGTCTCTGATGTTGAGCTTGATAGTACCTTATTGAACCTGCAAAAGGATGACTAATGTGGTCAAGGGAACTCAGCCGAAGATAATAATATCGTGAAAGGTAGCTCATAGGACTGTAATGCAAAGCATAACCAGTTTTAGTAAAGACTCATTTATGGTTAACACTTAATATGAACATTATAATCAGTTACCATAATGACAGTTAACAATAAGGATATTAATTTTACAAGTTTGGAGTACGATTTTCACGATGGTGAGTCCGTTGATCATTTGTTACTTCTATGAAAATTGACTATTCATTTTCCACTTATCTGGTGAACCGGTGAACATGAAACTTCAATACTTCCATTCTTTTCCACTGATGGTCTGCCTTACTCCTATTACATTCCCCTACCCATTTCTCCCAACAGCTCAAGATTGACTAAACCCCACCAAATAGTCTTTTATACCACCCTGATTCTTTTCATGACCAGGCTTTACTGTGTCTCTATCAAATGACTCACATGACAACAAAAGAAGAATTCTTGCATCCAACTCAAAATCACAAGATAGAGGTAAAGATATAAGTTGTGATACAGAACAATCAGGCACTACGATGTTGGACTGTCCCAACTGAACCACACCATAGATGAGACACCCAAAAATCACAGAGACTATTCTCCAGGGAAATAGAGTACCGATCAAGCCACAACTTCTGTCCCTATTGGTGTTGCTCTATTTGCATAGCTAGGAACTGAACCCCTATCATATGTTTAGAAGGTCCAAGTTTAATCACTCATTTAGTACCACGTTTTCTAAAAAAACAGCCTCATTAATCCCCATTATTCCGTTCTGTTATGGAATCAACTACCTAAATCGCTCCATCAATACTCACTCTCCTAAACCCCTCCAATAATCAATGTCCTAAACCCCTCCATTCATTGCCAAGAACCCTAAACCCCTTTTAAATAGTCACACCTTCTAGAGCACAGAACTCGCCCTTGATCGAGCATAATAACACTTCTGCCAAAAACAAGTGTATTTCCCTGACATCTCAACAAAAGGGTAAGAAAAAAAAAAAAAACTCACTTCGAGTGAATGGTGTGACTGACTATAACACCACAACTACTAAATCTTATATGCCCTTCTGTTCTGCACCCTAAACCAAAAGTGAAGCCATGAATCTAGATTTATAGAGATTCCGAATGAATAAATGCACTCAACAAAAAAAAAACAAACATGTACACTAAATTTGTATCTCAAAGAAGCAAAATCATTCCAAAGAAGTGAATAAACCATATGATAGTACCACGACAGAAATATAATCACACAAATCATGAGCAAGTTTGGAAATACAACAGCAATGGCGATGTTACCGAACTTTGATTTACCTTCTTTGGTGATTTGTGTAATTGTATTTTGAAAGTAATAAACACCACAATTAAATTCTTGCCGTACCGTAGTAGGGAGTGATAGATTAAACTGGTGATGGAGAACACTATGATGCACAGTCAAAGTCCGGATCAACAACTTTCTGGAAATTATGAAAAGTCCAACAATAATATTTAATTTATACAATAAACATTCATATCATGTTTTTAAATATATAAGTTGTAGCATAAGATTTTATTGGTTTAATATCTATTTTGGTTCCTCTTTTCGTATGGTCTATTCAAAGTGGTGTTCCTTTTTTTCAAAAGTTTACTAACATTCTACTTCTCGCAAAAACGATGCACGTTAGTCCTTGATTACGGCGTTAAAAAGACTAACAGCTGCGCAGCTGACACAAAACTGATGAGTTGTATAGTTATGGTTGAGGTGACAGTGTGATTTGCTGATATGTGTTAAAATAAAATAATTTAAAATGAACCTACTTTTTTTGTCCACACATGCATCTCACCCTTACCCTACGGTTATCATAAAAGTAGGTTCATTTTAAATTATTTTATTTTAACACATCAGCAATTCACAATGCCACCTCAACCATGACTGTACAACTCATCAGTTTTGTGCCAGTTGGGCAGCTGTGCCGTTAGTCTTTTTAACGTCGTAACCAAAAAGGACTAACGTGCATCGTTTTTGCGAGAAGTAAGATGTTAGTAAACTTTTGAAAAAAAGGAGGACCACTTTGAAGAGACCCTACGAAAAAAGGGACCAAAATAGGTATTAAACGGATTTTATTCACTTAAATGGATTTGGGCGAGAGTGATTGAATTTGAGAGGATTTGAAGATAACTTTTTTTTGTTGTTTATTTGAGTGAATTTGAAGGTAAATGAAAGTAAATTTGGAAGTAAATTTTTTTAATCTGTCACATCAATCAAATCCTACATTAATTTTCACAAACATTGTTTCCAAATCTACTCTCATTTACCTCTAAATTCACTCAAATAAATAACAAAAGAATTTATCTTCAAATTCACTCAATCAATTTCTCTAAATCCAATTAAGTAAACAAAGATAAGATTTGTCGAAATTAATGATTCAAATCTATGTTTGAATGTACAAAAAGAATACTTTACATTAATTCTGTTAGTATGCAGTTTCTTCCCCTACAACACATGCTTTATTCTATATAAGAGAAGAGACACGGCGTTTTTTAATATTTAAAAAATAGAAAGAAAAATCAAAGTGATAAATATTAAATAGAAAGACTATTTAATGTATAAATGATAAATATTTAAGTAAGAGCTTTTTGGATCTGTTTAATGTATAAATGAAAGTTTAGAGAATGTTTAACACTTCCGATGCTCTACTTTTAATAAGATAATGAAAATATTTAATTTAGAAACAAATTAAGAATATAAATAATGCTTAAGTTGAGAACGTTAATGAATTTAATTAAAAAGTTAAAACTGCGGTGATCTTAAGTTACAGTATCCTACCTCTTAATAAATCCATTACTTTTTTTTCTTAGTCGGAAAAAATAATTAATATGAAAATAAATCAAGAGTAAAAGATCGACTGTTTCATTAGGTAATGACAACATGGTCCACTTTTTTTAAGAATAAAATTATAGTCATTTTGCGATAGTAATACTTATATTTAATGTGCATAATTAATTATATTTTACATCATCACTAATGCCATCAACAACAAAGTTTAAGAGTTATTATTGCTAGGTATGATGAAAATACGTAGGTGCTAGAAATGGTTAAATTAAATTATTAAATCAAAAGTGTTTAATATATTATGATTTTAATCATAGTTTTATTTAAACAATACAATTCATGTGGTTTTTTGTAATGAAAAATACAGATATGATATTGAAAATTTATCAACGATAAACTTATTACGACACAATATAAATTAGTTAAATATAATTTAGTAGCCTATTTAATATATTTCTAGATATTATGCATTTACAATTTAGAAAAAAAAATCTAGAAAATCAATAAAAAAAATTTGAAAACCTAAATAATAAACAAAAACTAAAATATTTATATTGATTTTAGTTTTGTTTTTTAATTTATCACGCCACTAAAGTTTATATTTTTATTTCTTATAATATACGTGTAGAATTATACTTATTTATGACGAAATAAATTCTTTTACCCATTTGAGTAACCAGTAAATGTAAGTATCATCTTTAATATTTTATATTTAAAAAATTATACCACTATTAGTTATTTTTTTTTTTTAATAAATTTAGTATCAAGCTTTAACATCCTAATTAAATTGACATACTAAAACTCCAAAAAAAGAAATATAGATGACATATTTGATGTTTCTAACTATTTTTTGTTATATCCAAGATATATCTTACTATATCTTTTAATGTATTTTTTCAAGAAAGGAATAAAATAATAAATAAAACTGATCAAATGCAAACCGTCTTGTCATAAATTAGAATGGATCATATCTTAAACCAAATAAACTAACTAAAGAATTAAGAAGACCAAGGTAATTGGATTAGATAATTTTTCTCTCTAAAATCAATCGAATTCAATTCAATTCATAGACACTCTTAATTTGTATAATTTTCGAGTAAATACATTAAAAGGAAGAAAAACAAATTAAATTGTAACATTTTAATTTCTAAAAAGAAAAAAAGAGTTAATTTGAAAGGAATGGAAATTCAATACCTATTTGGGGACAAAATTTACATTGCACAATATGAAAACAAAAAATGAAAGTTGAATTACTAAAGATTACACATACAAATATGAGAAATTACTTGTTGAATTTCTACAACTCTGGACAAGATTTTAATGATCAACTAAGTACAAACTATAAAGCATCAAAATCTAATCCCCGCAAACATTTTTCAAACAGAATGAAGAGTGCGATAAACTAGCTAAACACTAGCTACAAATTCTACCAGTGAGGGTATATATAAATTTTAACTGGTGTTCGTGAAGTGTGATTGCATCCGTACTAATCTGAATCACTCCATCATCCGAATGTTGAATACTGAAATTTTGTATGAACTTACTCTCTCAAAAATGATTCTGTCAAAGAGATTTCAAAACTTCTCCAAGGACTAGTCCCCATTGAGTCCAATGGCTGCCACCCTGCATTTAGAAAATCAAATTAAAACCTTAAGAAGTGAGATCTTAAGAATGATTCGACTTATAAAACCGATTTATAAGACGAGGTTTGTCTCCACTTATATATTGTTCACTTATATATTGTAGATTTCTCTTATCTCTAATCGATGTAAGATTTCTAACAGTATTATTGAATGATACAAATGACCTTACTTGACAAAATACAGCAAAAGGCTCTCTAAGAGGTCCATCACACGAAAGCTCACTTGTACTTCCATCAATGAAAGTCCCATCAGCAAAGATCACCTGAGATTGATAAAAGGGTTGATACTGATGACTAGGAGAGCAGAGTAAAACATCCTAAAAGGTTCAAAACTGACAAAAGATGATAGATTGGGGAGACAAATCTGAGTAGACCTCTGATGCATATCCGGCAGTGGTGCCTGCAACTGGTTTGGTATATGAACCGACTGGAGAGCTTCTCTGAACAGCCTCACAGAATGCAAGGAGACGCTCACGGCTTCCTAGCTGGACGGCCTATTGCATTGAAGATGAACTTTATTTTTCATCTTAG
The DNA here is from genome assembly GCF_029865625.1 of Vigna umbellata. NCBI lineage: Eukaryota > Viridiplantae > Streptophyta > Magnoliopsida > Fabales > Fabaceae > Vigna > Vigna umbellata. Next base: position 29,116,098 of record NC_142170.1, on the reverse strand, counting down.
TAGTTATCATATTTATCAAAGATAAATTGATCAATAAGTACTTACAGAAGAAAATGAAAATGTGAAATGAATCTAACTTCTGCTATAAGTACTTACTGAAAAGTGTATCCAAATAGGACTTAAATAGTTCTCTAATTCATCGATAGTATTTCAACCAGTAACAACTTTTTGCTAGAAATGCAGACAACATTTTATTTAAGAAAACAGAAGATTTAGAAAGAAAACCTGAACTATATCAGAACGGGGTACACGGGGGAGTGGCTGCACTTTATATCCTTTAGATGCCAACACTTCAGCAATCAGGAAGGAACCCTTAAATAGATTAAATAATTGTCTCACTACAAAGCATGAAGAAGAAAAGCACAATCTACTGATTAAAGTGAAGAATTCAGTACCTTGATTGCTTCCCCAACCATTTGAGGTGAAAGAAATAATCCCTGGAAAAAGGCTCGCATGATATCACCTGGAATTGAGCCACAATCCAAGCCAAGTCCAGGTGCAGAAAGACGAGCTGCAGCTGCTTCAACCCATTTTTGCTTCCCAGCAATATATCCACCACATGGTGCAATTGTTCCACCTGGATTCTTGATCAAACTGCCTGCAATCAAATCTGCACCCTGCTACCAATGTACAATATAAATATGTAATACTAAACATACAGGAAATCAACAAAAGCCAAAACTATCAAGTTATCACATACCACCATGGGAGGTTCAATGCTTTCAACAAATTCACCATAGCAATTGTCCACCATGACTGAGCAGCTGGGATTTTGCACCTGTACAAGTATAAAAAGTTACAGCCTTAAAGGAGAATAGCACAGACGAAATAAACTGCAAAGGTACCCCTTATTGTGAAACCTAACCTTGATTATTTTTATTGCTCTTGCTATGTCATTGACACTCAAACTCCGGCGCCATGAATAACCGCATGACCGTTGTATGAGGGCACATTTTGTTTTGGGTTTGACAGCACTCATCAGTGAATTCCAATCAAGTCCACCATCCTCAGCAAGCTGGAGCAAAATACCCAAGAAGAGTCTTAGAAAGCAGACTAGTGAATTACAGCCAGAAAAAGTATTAGTATGTAGTGTCATACGGGAACTTCTCGGTACTTCACCCCGAAATCTTGGAGAGAACCCAGTCCACCAGAGTCCCTTTTCCCAATTACTTCCTCTAGTGTGTCATAGGGAGCTCCAGCAACTGCCAAAAGCTGCCAGCTATATCAGTCTAAACCTTGTTCTAGTTACAAATACAAGTATTCAACAGAAAAATATTCTACAACTGTATAAGGGTAACTTTTAGCAAATAATGAAAAACAGAGAATGTGATAAACAATGTTACCTCATCTCCAGGCCTCAGGAGGGCAAATAAAGCACATGTGATAGCATGAGTACCTGAGAAGAACTGTTGACAGATGAGAATATTATAAATCATATACCTAGTGCCGTCTAAAACGGATAGATGCATGCAATATTTTCCCCACAAGTGCTTAGTGTGTTTCTTGAATCTGAACTCATGATATCCTGTTAGGGTATAAGGTGGGAGGTAATGAGAAGGAGAAGAAAGGTAGGAGGGAAGTGAGGCCGAACGGTATTGACAATAAAGGCCGAACGGTGGAAGGCATGGAGAGGTATGGCCGAACGCTAAACGAGGGGGAGCGACCAGGACGAGCGGTAGAAGAGGGGGAGTGACCGGGACGACCAGGCTGAACGGTGGGTAATGATAAGGTTTGGAAAGTATATGAGAGAAGAAAGTATAGAAGGAGAAGGGGACCGAACGGTGAGAGAAGGGGACCGAACGGTGGAAGATGGGGAGAGACCAGGCTGAACGGTAGAAGGCAGGGAGCGACCAGGCCGAACGGTAGAAGGTGGGGAGCGACCAGGCCGAACGTTGGAAGGCCGAGCAGTAGACAACGGGGACCGAGCAGGCCGAACGGTAGAAGGCAAGGAGCGACCAAGCCGATCGGTAGGAGGCGGGGAGCGACCAAGCCGATCGGTTGGAAGCGGGGAGCGTGCGGACCGAACGGTTGGAGGCGGGGAGAGTGCGGACGGAACGGTTGAAGGCGGAGAGCGTGCGAACCGAACGGCTGATAACAGGAGCAACCATACCGAACGGTTGGAAGCAGTGAGGAAGCATCCGAACTGCCACAACGATTAGGATGGGCGGGAAATCAATTAGAATAATGAGAGAGATATTCTGAGCAGATATTCCGCAAAAGATAATTAGAGTAATCAAGCTCATATCTTAGGGCAATACTCGGTATAAGTTAATTATAGTAAATAAAGATAAATATATTCGGTAATTATAGCAAATAGGATTAATTGCTATTATTCAGTACAAGTTGGGCGAGAAATAATTAATATAAATAAAGAGAGAGTCTAGGGTTAAAGGCATGCTTTTGATTATTGAGTTTTGTAAAGGAGGTTATGCTCCAGGTTAATTGACGGAGGTTATGCTCCCAATTATTGGTTGACTGAAGGAGGTTATGCTCCCAATTATTGTTTACTTGTGTTTACCCAGATATTACCATCAATAAAAGAGATTCATTCGTACATTATCATTCTTTCATTATTATATTGCTTGTTGTGAGAGTGTGAGAGGTTGTATTTGGGCTAGTTTACGTACTCAGGTACGTAACATATCCAAAATATATAAGGAAATATCCAAAAAGGAACATATTGGAAAACTAAGAACCTGTGAACGAACAATAGCTGACTCAGCCCCAACAATTTCTGCAAAAGCCTGGTCAAGAGCCCCTCGACCCCCAGCTTCATCATGACCATAACCAGTGCTACCACCAAAGTGCTGATAGAACATAAACAATAATCAAATTATTAGGAACTGATTTGAATCCACAACACAGAAAATAACTAATTCTGCAGAAATTATAATGAAAAAGTTTGATATCATGATTGTGTTAACTACCAAGGCTCACAGGCAAATAGAAATTTATATCCAACAAAGATGACAGTGACCAACCATGGTACCACACACGTAAGCTCCTAACAAACAAATTTAGGACAGAGTACTGAGAAACAGAAGTAAACTAATGAGATGATGACTTTGCAGATAAAGCTTTCACTTTCACAGAAATTTATTTTATCCATTTTAGGGGAAGGAGAGTCTTTCATTTCCTCTTTGCTACATATCAGTTACAGTGTACAGAACTGCAATTTATCTGCACCTTCTGCGATAAGTGTTCAATAATTGAGTGAACTGAATGTCAAATATGGGAGGGCAGAAAAATCATTCCAATGGCTTAAAAGGCATATCTAGCAACAACACTAAAAACAGGTAAAGTAAGTTTTATTAGCCTCAAACCCATGATGGGCATCATATAAAATAATTATTAATACAATAATATTTTAGCATCTTTGCAAACAGGTTATGCAAGCTTACATGAGATCCAACTCGAGCATTCTGAAAAGCTCTAAGGACACGGGTGGTATTGCAGGCAACCAAATTATCCACAGCCCTAAACTCTAAATGTAAGGCATCTACTGCTGTTACAACCTGCACTACAAGAAAAGGAAACCATTTACCATTACTATTCTTTACCAATCCACAAGCATTTTCAGCATGTGAATCAAACACCACTTCAAAATCAGAATTTTTCCTCCAAATAATAAATTAAAGGTTCGTAACACTCTGGGCTCAGAAAACCAGAAGATAATCTCTAAAATTCAGGGAAAGAACATAATATACATATTTTGAGGAATAAAAAGGAATTCAAATCATATGCCACGTGCCCTTTCCATTTAGAAGAAACAAGAATGCAAATTCAAATGTCCATTTCAACTGATCCAAGCAGTTTTGCGCATTCAACAGAAACATTCTCTTTAACATTCTCAGAGAGAAGCGAAAATCTGAATCCTCTAGAACCAGCTTTTATTCATTTCCTTCACATCGTCAACTCATGAAGTAAACCCCAAAACCAAATTCTTAACTGAAAAAAAAAAAAGGTTATTCAACCAAAACAGACCTAATTGATTCTCTCCTTCCCACAAATTCCAAACATTTTGTTAAGCTCTACAAAGCCTAGCAACACAATTCATATATCTCAAACTAAAAGGAAAAAACTTCATAATCTTTTTAATCACCCAAAAGAAAAAAAAAAAGTATTTTTTCCGGTTTTTATAATTCCTAAATCTTCCCAAGCCATCCAATGATGCCAAATAGTTCTGGGTTTCAAAAGGTCTAACTTTTTTAACAATTCTGAAGGCTTAGAAGGTAAAAAAGTGGTAGAGTGAGAAAATAAGGATGTGGGTTGACAGCACATACCTCTGGAACAAAGGGGTTGGCAATGGCATGATGAGAGTTGATAACATTGAGAGGAATGGAGAGAGGAGAGGTAGCCATTAGAGTGGAAGCTCGAATGGTATAAAGAGGAGAGATAGCCTGCTAAAAGTCATAATATCTAACATTTTTCTTCTAGTTATTGTATTACATAAGTCAAGGTTTCAAAAAAAAAAAAGAAAAATTATTGAAAATCATTATTATCATTGCCATATTCCCTTATCTGTTAAGTTTAATATTTATACTAATTTATAAATTTAATAAATGTATTTAAATACAGGATTATCATTTCTTATTATTGATGTACGCAATTTACAATTTGAATGAAAATAATTTGTGTAAAAAAGAAAAGAAAATATTTATTTTGCGTGTAGTTAATTTTAATGGATATGTAGTCTTTTTTTACATTTTTTTATACTATTATGTTGCATAAATAAAACAGTTAGTTGATATATGATTAAAAAAATATAAAAGTTTTATAGAAAATGAGAGAATTTTATTATATATTAATAAAACCACATGTGTGCTATCGCGTGTTTGTTTTCTTTACATATAATAAAACATTATATTAATAGATAATAATATTATGATTTAATCAAGTTAATATACGAAGTAAATTCATATTTATTGTGAGTAAAGAATATTTATTTGTATACATATGTTTTTTTAAAAAAATTATATTAATTTTTTTAAAAAAGTAAAATATATTTTTAAATGAGTTTCTTAATTATGTATAAAGCACATCATTTATATTTTTTTCAATTTAAAAAAATTGAAAACAAAAAATAACACATTGATAATATATAATGTAGTATAAAAGAATGAATAAATAAGTATAACTCCGTATAACAGTAAAATTTTTCTTAAACTATTTTATTTAATTATTTTATATTTTAATAGAAACTATTTATTATTACATGTCGCACTTGTATCTATGTGTTTTCTAAATATTTGTATAATAACATAAATTGTTAATATTTATAAATTGATTAAGTCGATATAGAATTAATAAATTTATATTCGTTATCAAAGTGAAATATATCTCTATACACGATTATGATGTAAAACAGAAAGTATGATAGATTTATATTATTAAACTTTTCTTTAATTGGGAGACCAAAATTGATGTTTTAGTATAGTTGTTCTATCATTTATAAAAAGAATATTTTTGTTAATTTATACAGTGAAATCCTCTGTGGAGGATTATAGTCAAATCTTCTACGGACGAGACTAGACAATTTAGTTAAAGTAAATTAATATAAAAATATTTGCGCACTTACTTTCTCTCTTGGCGAAACGCTTCTTTTACAAAACCTGTGAGATGTGTTTTTATTTCTAAATATAAGAACCTTCCAAGCTAAACTATTACTATTAAACATAGGAAGTTCTTATAAACTCTGTAGTGTATATTCTGAATAGCATGATAAAAGCACTTCATGATATAATCTTTTATTAGGTAGTGTCTAAGTATTCAAAAGAAAATCGTAAACCTCTACAACGTGCTATATCAAAAAAGTTGATAAAAGAATTTTTCCATTAACACTATTCAATCCTCCTTCCTAGTGTTTGTCAATTACTTCAACAAACACCAACACAAATATGAACACAAACATGGACACAGACACAAGCACGAACATGGATACAAACACTAACATTGACATTTATAAGGATATTAACACGAAAACGAACACAAATAAAGAAGCAAACACGAACACAACTCTAGTTGATCCAATGTGGGCTTGATTCAACTTGGCTCGAGGTGAGCTGAGTCGACTTTGCCTAAGGTGGGTCATACTTAACTTTACCTTAGGCAAGCCTAGTATGACTCAATTTGAGGTGGGCCTGACTTTACACTATCTGATGTGAGCCTATGACAACTCGATTGGACGTGTGTCTAAATTAACTTGACTCAGCTTGACATAGATTTAACTTGCCTCAATCCAAGGTGGGTGGTTTAACTCAACTTAGTCCAATGTGGCTTGACTTGATTCAACCTAATGTAAACTTAACTTTATTTGTCCAACATAGACTTGATTCTAATTGGCCTAATGCAGACCCAACTCGACTAGGCTTAAGATGAGTACAACTTGATTTAACTCGACTTAATTGAACTTGAGTAAACCATACTCAACTTGATATATGAAGTGTGTCTAATTCGCCTCATCTTGAAGTATGCTCATCTAGACCTTATAAAGACCTGATTTGACTAAACATTTTGTGGCTGAAAGTTGTGTGCGAAGGGAGCCTTGTTGGCTGTTTTACTGAGTCGACGAAGGCAAAGTGGTGAGGTTAGTAAGATAGTGTGACGTATGTCCAAGCACATATTGTTGGTTTTCATTTGCAGGGTTGTAGACGGGGAGGAAGAAGGACGTTGTGCGTGTTGATGACATGAAGAAGCTGTGGGTTGAAGAGGAATATGAATTCGCGTGTTTGAGAGGCGAAGAAGACGATGAACAGTACGCATATGGTGGCCTAATCGGTTATAGAAGAAGGACGTTGTGCATGTTGATGGCATGAAGAAGTTGCAGGTTGAAGATGAAGATGAATCTGTGTGTTTGGGAGGCGAAGAAGACGATGAACAGTAGGAAGAGGGTGGCTAATCGGTTACAGCAGAGAAGTATGCGGTTACAGTGGTATGAAGTTATGCGGTTACAGTGGTATTCGGTTACCTCAAAGGGGTATCCGGTTACATGGCAAGGAAAATTTTTGCAAATTTGGTTACGGGGAGGGGTGAGTGGTTGTGTGGTGAACAGAAGATTAGCAAACGGTCTTCTTCGTAGGCAATGAGAAGGTTTCGGTGGAGGCTGTTATGGAGGACGTCGTGAAGGTGGCTGAGGCCATCTGAGAGATAAGAAGGTGGAGAATGAAGCAATGATCTGATGAGAAACGAAGGTGGAAAAGGAAGCAAGAGAATGCGGATGAGGAGTGAAACATGTGTAGTCCATGCAGAGGAGTGGCTGGTGGTGGCGGAATAAGGATCACCTCTGACAGTGTGTTTGTGATGCAGGTGTTGAGTGGTTGCACGTATCGTGATCGTGGTGGACGTACATGCGTGAATGTGGTGGAGATTGGCAACGTCGTGGAGCGGTGTGAGCTACGAAAGGTGGTGGAGGTTCATCAACACCATACTTGGTATTGTATTGGTGTTTTGTTTTTGTTTGTTGAAAATGAAAGCAAATGCTCATGACTTGGATAGTTTAAGTATGAGTTCTTAACCACTTTTTATACACTTTTGATACAGTTGCATTGGTAGGAAAGACGTGGCTGTGTGGTTGGTTGTGAAAGTGGGGGACTATGGTGCATCAGTGGAGCAAAGTGGTACATTTGAAAATGTAACATTCAAACTTATTTTCAATCTTGTGCAAGCATTGAAAAATGGGTTCTTATCTGATATATTTATGTTTGCAGGTTAGGTTTGTTTAAGAGTGATTTTGTAAATTGAGAATTGAACGTAGCATCTACATAAGGACAAATTGGTTACGTGATTGGACGAAAAATCCTAGTGTCCGTCATTTGTGGAATTTTTTTGCTTAATCCAGCTTGAAGTGTGCATACGTGTTGAAGGTCTTCAAGAGGTAAGTGTTCTAAAGTTAAGTTGGCTATAATATATATATATATATATATATATATATATATATATATATATATATATATATATATGAATCATGGAATCAATGGTGGTTATTGGTAGCTTGACAGGGTTCAATATATGAATGGAATGTATTATGTTGATTTATATTTCTATGTTATTTAATATATGAATGTATAATTATTTTAAATAAGAATTTGATTTGTTATATGTATATGTATGTAGTTGATAATAAAGATATGAAACGTTGTTGTTCTGTTAGGTTATTTATTGTTGTTTATTTATAATGATTAGTTGAATGTATTAATGTATATTAGAATTATGTTTAATGAATATATGAATGCATGATTTTGATTACCTATATGTGTAATTGTTTAAGTAAATCTAGATGGATGAATATATAGATTTATCATATTTGGATCGCGAAGATATAGATGATGATGTGGTTGGTGTAGACTTCAATATTCTCGTAATGATACGTCGACAATTACAAATAACCACTTCATTGGCTGCACTAACAATGTTATGCATTGTTGCACACGCGTTGAGTATCTTGAAAATGTACTCCAGTGATTCGAGTAGTGTAAGCAATTACCTACCAGACAGAGACCGTCGTAGGGAGAAATTAATGTCATATCTTGTGCATACTAATCGGTGTCGCGAAATTATTAGGATCGGTCCAGAGGCATTTATTCATCTTTGTGAGAGACTAAGATCAACTGGGTTAGTTAAGGACGTCATTCGGTGGACAGTGGAGCAACAAGTTGCTCAATTTCTTCATATAATTGGCCATAATGTTAAGAATCGAAGTGTCGCATTTTTTTTCATCGATCTGGTTCGACGGTTAGCAGACACTTTCACAATGTCTTGGATGCTATCTTAACTTTGGAATCTGAATTTCTAATTCAACCCTCAGGAAATGAGGTTCATCCATAAGTCTTGAACAACAATCGATTTTACCCGTACTTTAAGGTACTCATTTGAACATATTTGTAGATGTTATTTGATGAAAAGATGATAAGAAATTTTAATTAATATGATGACTTCTTATTTTTATGTTTAGGATTGTTTAGGGGCCATAGATGGTACTCATGTTCGAGTAAATATGCCAAGATGTGAAGCTCCGAGATTTCGAGGAAGAAAAGATTGGCCAACTCAAAATGTGTTTACGTCGTGTGATTTTGACATGAAATTCACATACGTTCTTGCTGGGTGGGAAGACATTGCATCTGATTCAAGAATTTTAAAAAATGCTCTTGATCGAGATGATCCGTTGGTTATCCCCGAAGGTTAGTGTGTACATTGCGATGTTGAAGATTTTGTTTAGTAGTGACTAATTACGTGTATATGCACAAAATTGTAGGAAAATACTACCTCGGTGATGCTGGATTTATGTTGAAAAGCACAATTTTAACTCCATATAAAGGCATAAGATATCACCTTAAAGAATATACACGTAGAGGACCACAAAATCCACGGGAGTTATTCAATCATAGACATTCATCGTTGAGAAATGTTATTGAAAGAACATTTGGTGTTTTGAAAAAACGATTCCCTATCATTGCAAGTGGCACTGAACCACACTATGGATTGGAGACAATGACAGACATTATATTAGCTTGTTGTATCTTACACAACTTCCTTCGTGGCGTGGATAACGATGACTCATTACTTGATGAAGTTGATAATGAGTTGAATGAAAGGGAACACCATAATGTTTCATCATCTCAAGTTAGAGAAGAGGACCATAGGATTAGTAGTAGTATCAGGGATTCTATAGCAGATCATATGTGGCGAGATTATTAAAACTCGTAGTTATTGTATTTTATTGTGTTGTATGAGTATTTCATGTTATGGGTATGACAAGTTAAATTATATATAAAGGATGTTTAATGTTAACTTCTTACAATTTTGTTTATGAAATAGGTATAAAATGAACAGAGGTAAGGCAGCCGCCATTGAGTCCTCTGGTCCTTCTAGAGAGTTCATGAAGTGGACAAAGGACATGGACGCACGTCTTCTACACTCTATGATTGAGGAATCACGAATCGGTAATAGGGTTGACGGAAGTTGGACATCCCAAGCATATAGTAACATAGTTGATCATTTTCATAGCTCTGGGTATGTCCCAATTACGAAAAATAATGTTAAAAATCGTCATAAAGTGTTGAAAGATAAATGGCGTGAGGTACATGACCTGTTTTCTAGATTGAGTGGATTTGCGTGGAACCCGGTTAGTATGACCTTTCATGCTGAGGATGAAGTTTGGATGGACCTGATTCAGGTATTTTTAAAAATACTAAGATGTTGTGGATCCTTATAATACATAATATGAACTAGTGTGTTTGTTCTATTTGTTGTTTCAGTCGAGGTCAACTGCCGCAAAGTGGAGAGTTAATAGTATGAAACATTACGATTTAATGGTGGAGTTATGGGCTGCTGATCGAGCTACTAGGAGTGGTGTTCGGACCGCTCGTCGAGCACGTCGACAGCGGGTTGGGCCTCGTGTCAGTGTTGATTTGAATCAAAATATTGAGTACATTCTAGAGCAGCCTGAGTGGATGGGGTATAGAGACCCAACTCCACCATCACCTCCTCCATCTGTGGATGAATATAGTCCAGGACAGACTCAATCTGTGCCTTCCGTCCCATTGGGTGGAACTTCATCCTCACGAGGCTCGAAAAGGAAGGCACCTATGGTCGATGTAATTGATTCTCAATTTGATAAGTTGACGACCAGCCTCGATGGTTTCGCAAATGTCCTAAGCTCATCAAATGTACATTTTGGTGTAATTTCTGATGCAACTGTGCGTCAAGTCTCAGCAATGGAAGATAGAAATCAAATATTACATTCCCAAACGAAGATCCTTCGTCGCACCCTGAATTACACATATACAGAGGCAGACATTTATGAAATGTTGAGTGTTATGAACATTGCTGATGAAAATTTGCTAGAGCAATGTTATGATTTCTTATGTGGAAACCCCACATGTATAAAGTGGTTGATGGGACTTCCACCACACAAGCGATGAAATAAATTATGTAAAATGATCTCGAGAGGTGACTGTTAGGAAGTCTTATCTGACTAGTCGTATGACTATTATATTCAATAATGTATCTGTGATGTAATGATGACTTATTGATTTTCCATCCATCTTGAATTTTTAAGTTATGGTTATGGTTACGATGTTATGGTTTGTCCTTCCTTGTTGTTATTTTCAAATATAAATAATTTCAAATAACTTACTTTGTTATTGTTTTCATCATTTCCTTTGTTGAAGAAATTGTCAAATGGTCTCATCATCAACCAAAAGGCCAAGAAAAAGTCGTAAGGGAAAAGAAACCCTCACTGAGGCAGAAGATGCAACCCATGTCAGACCAACTGTAGAGGAACAATTAGATCAGCGTCGTTTCTTCATTCACAACCATCAAATGGAAAACTATGCAGCTGATTTCTATACAAGGAGTATTATTGGTCCAAAGATAATGAATTTTGAATCATTTGCCGGTTCAAGGTTATTTTTCCAAAATCATCTTCTATTTCAAAGGGTGGTCGAATTTCTTACATTGTAGGGACCCTACTATCCGGATTTAATCAAAGTTTTTTATTCAAATCTGAAGATTTCTGGAAATGGATATTTGCTCAGTGAGGTAAACAAGAGAAGAATAAGATTGAAACCTATTGATTGGTTGAATGTAGCTAATATGAAGTATGAGGGCCAGAAATTGTGTTTTTCAAATATCCCAGAGGACTTTCCATATGACCGGGAGATGGCATTAGCTACTATGGTTATACCAAAAATGCAGGGTCACCGTGTTAAAACGGTTGGTTGTTTGAATATTAATGATAGACTTCTGCATTATGTTATTGCGCACATGTTGACTCCACGACCAGGGAATTTTGCTAGGTTATTGCAAGAAGATATTTTTATGATATGGGTGCCTAGAAATAATATAGCTATCAATTGGCCTCATCACATCATACAACATATGATTAAATGCAAGGCCAGTGACACACCCCTACCATACGGTGTCCTTATCACACAGATCATGCAATATTGTGGAGTTCATGTTGATGCCGATGCCAGCACTCATATTGGGACCCGACATCATTTTTCAATTAATTCTTTGAAGAGGCTGAATATTGTTAATGTCAACGGTGCTGCTATTGAACGACATACACAGGCCATGGAGCGTCGAATATCCTTGGTAAATGCTAGAATTCAATCATCTAATCCAACTACAGAAGAAATTGAAAACTTATTACGGACTATGAACATTGAAGATCATAATATATTCAGACAGTGCTTCGACTTTTTATCTACGCATCCATCCCATACAAGACGTCTAATAGGGATGCCAATACAATATCGTTTCAATGCATTGCAACGATACCTTACTGAAGCAACGTCATCATGAACTATTACAAATATATTTGTATGTTTAAATGTTGCCACTTTTTTTAGGACATGTAATATTATAACTTCCTTTAATTATTTTTTTGTTTAAAATTATTCATTCTCACTTCCGTAACAAATAAATTGATATTGCTTGGTAGTAAATTATATTACAAACAAATACTACATTTAAAAATAAATTCATTTTACTACATTATAATTTTTATAATTTTTAAAAATTAATTTTATAAATTCTTTATAATTTTTGTCTCTTTATAAACATTTTACAATTAAATATAACATTAACAAATAACATTTTATATTACTTTAATAACTAGGGGCATTTTGGTAATCTTTAATTTCTACCAATTAAACTAATTTTTTAAATCTATCACATCAATCAAATCCTACACTAATTCTCACAAACTTTACTTCCAAATCCACTCTCAATTACCTACAAATTCACTCAAAAAAACAACTACAAAATTACCCTCAAATCCATTCAAATCATCTCCCCCAAATACACCCAAAAGAACAAAGCCTTAATGTCTACTCATTACATCCCTTATTAATAGTTTTGATCTCTTATATCTTTTATTGTTGATAGTCTGATCTTTATTTTTTAAAACCTTCTATATCCAATACTAAAAGAATATATATTACTAGGGTTAAATATGTTTTTAATCTCTAAACTATCAAGCGAATTTGTTTTTAGTCCCTCCTTCAAACTAAGCTACATTTTGATCATTTTCCTTAAGAAAATCATAATTTTTCGTCCTCCAAAGCTAACAGTGTTAAAAATAAGCTGAGGTGGCTAACGGTGGTATGACACATCGTTTTTTTTTTCTAACACCAGTTAATCTTTCTCAGCTGCTCTCCCGCCCTCTCCCTCCGACTCTACCATAGCCACCTCTGACGCCACCTCGAACATCTCCGGTGCCACCATCAACTGTGAAACCCCCATGTGTAACCACCCTCCACCACGCTCACCTCCATAGCCAACGTAAAGCCTCAATCTCCACTGCCCAGAAAATCCCCAACGCGTATCAGTTCATCTCCTCCCATCATCATAGAGACCCAAATCAGAAAACTAAAACCACCCAAACCTTCATCAGCGCAACGCCCCCCTACCCACCCACCACTTCATCAACCCAACATCGCTTCCGTCCGATGCCCCTTCTCGCGCCGCTTCCTCAAATTCCTCGCCATGTCCCTCACCGCAACACCTTCCAAAAATACCACCACACCACTGCCCTCAACACCCTACCCCCAAGCCCCCACAACTTCACGTCTCCCCAATCCCTCTCCGATTGGCTCAAACCCCGCTTATCCTCCGAGTCCTTCGCCTCGTTGGGCGTCAAGCTCGGCACCAAAAACGTGCACAACCTCTAGCTCAAACTCTCCCAGGGAGAAACCTCCCTCGCCGATTCCAGTCCTCCGATTCGGACAGTTCACGCCGTCCTCGTCTGTGTCACCGCCAAACACGGCAAGGTCCTCGTCGAGTCGCACCAGGAGTTGTCTGATGGCAACATCTGGAAGCGCGGCAGGTCCTTATCGGAGAAGATGAAGCCCAACGAGGACCCCGAGTTCGCCGCCATCAGAGGCATTTTCGAAGAGCTTGGCTCTGTGATTGTTGGTGCAAGACTCAATCCCGAAATCGCTAACATTGTCACCATCGATCTCAATTCGTACGAGATGCGGGTTAAGGAGCGCGATTCGGGTTCGTACCCGGGTTTGCCCGGTTGGGTGTTTTGTTGTTTCCTTCTTGAATGCCAATTACTTCATTTTGTTCAAATGAATTCAAAAATAGGAGTGGTAATCAGATAATGGGTTGAATGAGTTGTTGTTAAGCTGTAGCTAATGAATTCAGCTTGTGTTGGTATTTGTGATGCGTAAGGGAGGGGAGGGTCGTCGGTGGCTGAGGAGGCGGTGGGAACATCCATGGTGGGGGAATGAGGTTGGGTTGATGGAACGGGAGAGAATCTGGAAAGATTGATGTCAGAAAAAAAAATGATGTGACACTCCACCGTCAGCCAGCTCAGCATTTTTTTAACGCTGTTAGTTTTGGAAGACGAAAAATTATGATTTCCTTAAGAAAAAGAATCAAAATGTAGTTTAGTTTGAAAGAGGAACTAAAAACAAATTCGCTTGATAGTTTAGAGACTAAAAACATATTTACTAAATCCGAAAGGATATATAATAATTGACTTCAGTTTCAAATTTGTGATTATACATAGCTTGTCAATAGTAACTTTGTTTGTTTATATAGTATATCCAAAACTTCTCTGGCTGGTAATGAATACAGAATCTTAATGATAAAATTGTAAATGTAGATTATGATTACTTATATCTATATAAACTACAAATATAACTTCTCAACAACCTTTTAAAAATATAAAACAATATAAATTCATTTTTTCTGTAAATTAGAACCAACCACCCGACTTCTAATTATTTTTATTTAGAAAAATTGATTAATGCATTTTATTATTTTTTTTCCTTCTCTTTAATTAATTTATAAATAATTTTATTTAAACAACGGCACAGTTACTTTTTTTTAATCCATACATTTAAAAAGAGTGGACTTTTAATCCTCAAATAAACAAAAAATTCATCACTTTTATAGATTTTAAAGACCAATATATAAAAATAAAAATAAAAAACTAAATAGAATGCCAAACTTATAAGAAACAAAATATCTTTTAACCATATTGTTTGACCTGGAGAAATATCTTCTAAAAATAACTTGAGTTTTAGTTAAATATAACCACTTATTTTGAAAGCCACATTTCTCATCCTAAAACTCATCCCCTGGTTTTCTTCTGCACAGCATATTCTTCCAGCTAGTATTATAGATCGGAGGTATGAAGCAATTCTACTAAAAGCAAACCTTTCATGGATGTGTGGACCAATCAAGGAATTGAGAAACAATTATCATATTATACAAGTACAAATTAGGCACACAGGCCCTCCAGAAAAAAATAAAAAATAAAATAAAATAACAACTGTGATGTCCTTTGTGGGGTGGGGTATATGTAAGTACAACTTCTACATGAACACAAATTTGAATACATGATACACTCGGGGGAACAGTACCCCTCTGTTTACAAATTCTTCACCCCTCTCTTGGACTGTCATACTTCTCTGTCATCAAATTTCATCTAATTTTCCTGTGATTACATAACTGATCTATGACTGAAGACTTATATTCTAAAATTGAATAATCTCACTAGTCAAGTCTTCAAAAATCCTCTCTATTTCTAGCAGCAAATCAATGATCTACGAAAGTCTATTATATACAGACTTTGGACCCCAGAAGCAGAAAAGAAAAGTCATGATAATTCAAAAACAATTCTTTTGTAAGGGTGTTTCTATTATAGCACAAGGTTTCATTTAAAGACAAGAAGCAGAAACCCTCTGGTGTTTAACAAGTAATTAAGCGGTTCCTCCCACGGCCTTTTCGAGAATATGCAATGTTAGCTACTAATGTGTTACCTGCTGAAAACAAGGCACTTGGTCCCATGAGCTTCAAGCCAAGGCTTTTGACCAAAAATGATAGTCTGCTTTCATCCCCTCCCTCAACTAGTTGTAGTTGCTGGGCTTGCTCACGGGATAATACAGTGTACAGCTGTAATGGCCACTTAATCGAATTCTGATAGTTGTATAACAGCTCCTCATGACTTTCATCGGTGTCACCAAAAGTGACCTGCAGAAGACCCATTGAGGGTAGGCTTTCTGATGAAGAATAAAAAATGAAAGCAAATTTCCCACATTCAAAATCAGGCCTCTTAAATAATTCAACCAGAATATCATGGTTTGGTCCAATATTCTTAGGCCCATATTTCTTAGTACTGTTTTGCAGACGTGATGATCTGTATATGCGTGAAGCTTCCCTCAAGCCACTCAAGAAAGCACCATGCATAGTTGCTGGATACTGCCTGCTTGTGGCCTCACCAGCAAAGAACAGTCTGTTTCCCACGTTTTCGGCTAGAATATCATAATCATCACCAGATGAATGCACACTAACATGAGAGTAGGAACCGTAAGAAAGGGGATCGCTTCCCCATCTTGTACAAATTGACTGAATTGGATAAGGCACAATAATACCTTTAGGATGAAATATCCCTGCAGAACAAGTAAAATTTCAAAGAAGGCAGATGAGGTAGAAATTGGAAATATCCGTAGTATTCCACTAGCAAGTGTCACTCGAATGAGAATAATACATACATAATGTATACAAAGAGAATTCGGTTTATTTGGTGACATATTCTTTTTCCAATTTTATCTTTAATAGGTATCATTTACCAATTTTACCCTTAAAATGATCTTTTTTAAATTCAATCTTTTTTTCAAAAAATTTAACCATTTTTAATAAAATATTATTTACAAAATAAATAAAAACTATCTACAATAAAATTATAATTTTATATTTACTTTTATAATTATAATTTTATTATATTAAAAAAAGTGAATACATATGTGCGTAGAACATGCGTTTTTACTAATAAGAA
Organism: Vigna umbellata; assembly: GCF_029865625.1. Taxonomy (NCBI): domain Eukaryota; kingdom Viridiplantae; phylum Streptophyta; class Magnoliopsida; order Fabales; family Fabaceae; genus Vigna; species Vigna umbellata. The sequence goes on along the minus strand of NC_142170.1, from coordinate 29,099,303 downwards.
AGAGAATAGATATAAAAACTATCTAATTTCAAGAACAATACAGAAGAATAGAACATAAAGAAACAAAATGGAATGGAATGAGACATTATTGTTCAATTTAATGTGTTCAGTGTCAAGATATTTTAGAAAGTTTTAGATTTTATTCCTATTGGTTTTAATTTAGTATATTTATTGTATCTTGATTTTATTATTAGCATAACAATCCCACAATCTTAGGGATTTATTTCCTATAATAATAAGAGAGAAATTATTGTTGCAACCTTTATTGTTGTGTAAACCTAATCGCAAACTTCATTGACACATGTTATGCATCTAATCAAGCCTTCGTTGCTGCATAATTTCATACCTCCATTGTTGTATGTCTCAATGGACAAGCCAAAGAGAAATGCTATTCCCACTCTGACCAAGCAACTTTACTTGCTCAAATAACAACAAAGGTGAACCGTCTATGTCTAGTTCACTTATCAATTTATTTCTCTGCCTTAATTGCACATAATTGTAATGGCTGAAATGAAAAGTAAATAAGTATGGTGTAATTATTGCAACAAGTTACAACGCCCTAGGGACAAATGTTGGAAGTTCATGGAAAACCCTAGAGTAAAGATTAGGGTACAAAGGTGGTCCTCCAAAGAGAGGGGCCAAGCAGCTCATGAAAATCAAGGAGGATCTATCCAACTCAACCATTAGGAAATGGAAAGAGTAAGGTCCTTCCAGAATAATGTGGAAAAACACGTGTTCATTTACATATTACTGGACAAGAAATCAGGGAGGATGATTGGACATGCTAGAGAATGGAATGGGGACAAGAAATCGGGGACAGCGATTGGACATGCTAGAGAATGGAATGGTCATAGAAGATCTGAATCTGCCTATCAAGAGTAAATTTTGATGTTTGAATCCTCCATTACCAACAAAGAAAAAATTCAATTGTTTCATTGCCCTCTAGGACATCCTTCATTTCGTGTAATAAAGGTATTATTTCCAGTTCAAAAATTGAAATATGTGGAGTCTACACGGCGAGGTGTGTGAGCTGGCAAAGCAAAAATGTATACCTTTTCCTATGAGTAATAAAATAAGCACTTCTCCCTTATACTTGTTCATAGAGATGTGCGGAGTACCTCTAATATTTCAAGGACTAAACGGTTTATTAAGGATATCATTGCTTTTTATCCTTAAACACAAATCTAAAGTTGGCTCTATTAATATGCAGTTTGTGTCATTGATTAAAAATCAATTTGGTGCTACTATCAAGAAACTTAGGTTTGATAAATCTAAAGATTATTTCAATCATACCTTGAATTTTTTTTTTGAAACAAAAGGGATAATCCATGAATTCTCATGTATATACGCAGCCCAACAAAATGGATTTGTTAAGCGAAAAAATAGGCACTTACCATACAAACAAAAGCACCCATTTTTTTAGAAATAATGTTCCAAAAAACTTTTGCGAGAAGCCATACTTATTGCCACTTATTTAATTAACGTATTACCTTCCACCATTTTGTCATTAAAAAGACCCATGAAAGATCTCCACTCATTTTATTCACATATAACTTATACACTTAACCTTCCACCAAAAATATTTGGGTGTCTCATTTGTATAGGTTTGCTGACAACAAAAGGAAAACTAGACTCAAGGACTATTAAATGTGTTTTCTTAGGGTCCTCTATCGCATAGAAAGGGTACATGTGCTTTCATTCTCCTTTCAACAAAACAGTGTCAAACAAGCAAGTTAGCTATCTTAACTATCTCATCCTAATGAGGAGAGTTTAAGACAGGAAGATGATGAGCCTTATATATATAGTCCCAAATCTATCTTTTGCACCCAATAATGAAATTCAAAAGAGTAATATCATTGAATTTGAAGCTGAGAGGAAAAGAGTAGAGGTGAATCAAAATCCTAAATCTACATGTCAAAATTCTGAATCTGCAAAAACAGTTATTACATCACATGATGATACAATATTAGCAAAGAATCTGGTGCACACTCAGAGGAAAAGCTATAGTAAGATCTACTGGAACTCAAGAGTTCAACCCTATATTATTACATAAAGTAAATGTGTCTGATCCTATAAATTCTAATTCTACTAACTGTGATGAACTTCTTTTTGTAGAACCAATAGGATAGGTAGAGTAGAACTTAGATCTCCCAATTGCTCTAAGAAAAGTAACCAGAGCCTACTCTAAACCACCTTATCCTTTGAAAAATTCTCACATATCAATAGAACCTTCGCCACAAGCCTAAATACTACAACCATACCTTCTTCTGTATTTGAGGCATTAATTAGTGGCCAAAGGGTTCACACAAACTAGTGGAATGGATTACTTGGACATCATTGCACTAGTTTCAAAAATGAACACGGCCAAAGTAATTTAGTCTTTGGCAGTTTCTTTAAAGAAGGTTCTGAAAGTAGTGAAAAACTAAGTATAAGATTAATTCTCTTGTGTAGTAGAACATACACATAGGATAATGTATTTATAACGAAGAATCATACAAGAAAATATGGACTAAACCAAGAAACACATAATATTTTAAATAACACAAGATATTATAACTCAATATCTAATGATATCTTAACAATATTTAACACTCTCTCTCAAGTTGGTGCATATAAATCATATGTAACAAGTTTGTTACACAAAGTCAATTTTAGGTCCCCGTAAAGACTTAATGAAGATATATGTTAATTTATCACTTGAGTTAACAAACTCAATTCTGCCCACCATGGTACGCTACATAAATAAATATATTTGGAGTTCTTCAAGTAGGACTATCAGCTTCTCTCTTCCCACTAGGAGAAACTGCATTGCGAGACTTGCCACTTCCACATGAGTTGTTGAGTTGCAATTTTCAACACTAATCCAACAAAAACACGACTTTCAGACAACACGCGATTGGAGAAGGAGAAGAAGATCATTGTGTCATACGACCTTATGTTTTGAAACAAAATTTTGAGTACCATGGGGAACACATTTGATAGCACTTACAAAGAGCTTGGTATACCTAGGGAACACATCATGAACAAAATACACGTCCAGAGACATGAAAAGAGACGTGAAATAAATATAACAGTGGCCAACGATAAGCAAAATGGGGCTCAACAAACAATGACAGAGAGCGGGATTTACTCACTCTAATACCAAATTGAGAGTGCAAATGGAAAAACTACCTAAGAGATAGATCATCTGTTAACTAATTCGCATAATTATAAGGATCCTTTTATCAAAGATACTCAAAAAAGATATAAGCAACTTACACATAGGTGATGGAAAGGAAATACAAAATAGATATGTTAACCCATTCTAAAAAGCTAATATACTAAAATTTGTTAAGAAATTCTAACAAATAAGTAATACAAAACTAATAAGTAACCAATTCTAATAAGCTAACTTATTCAAAAAAAGTTTATCACAAGAAGAAATGAGAGAGAAGGGGTCGGGCAAGTGGATTTCAGACATGCTAGATAGTGAGTGGGAAAATAGAGCAATAAGGTGAAAATATATTAACAAAGAAGATTCTCACAAACCCAGAATCAAACCTGTAATCTGAAGTTTAAAAAATATTAGCATTGCAAATCTTAAAAAGACTCTAACTTTCACTTCGATTAATCGTTTTCTATTTTTACAAAAAAAATCAATGTTTTTTTTCAAACTTTGCAAAACGAAAACATCAAAAACTTAAAATGAAACTAACCTTGAAGGTGGCTTCTATGCTGAAATAAACCAAACACACATCCAAAGAGCACATGTGGAAAAAATTAATCGGTAAAAAATGGAAGACAATGATAGAGAAACAATTAATCAACAAAAAACGAAAGAAAAAAATGAAAGAAATTGAAGATGATGGTCTGGAAGGCGTGGAGAGAGCAGCAGCGGCACAAAGGAGTTTACAAATGTGCAAGACACTCGGTTGCGAAATTTAACCCTAAAAACATGTTATTACCTCGGTTATTTTTTTAACCGAGGCAATAAGGATCTATCGCCTCAGTTCTATACAGAATTGTTGCCTAAACCCTCTTAAAAAAATAAAAAAAAAATCAGTTATTTTATGCCTCAGTTCTCTAAATAACCAAGGCATATACCTTTGCACGAATTGTTGGTTTTTAGAGAATAAAAACAGATGAATATTGGATGGCTGAAGTATTTCATCTTATTAAATGCAACTTAATTTAAATACATTTAGAAATAACTAACTAAAATATCACATCTCGTGATTCTAGCAACCACTACTAACGACTTGGCTAAAAAATAGAAAATAACTAATCCACTAACAACCATTGACTAATTTAAAAAAATAAAACTGAAATTTTCCTAAATTCATGCAACTAACAAGGCAGTTCTCAACACTCCTCCTTCCTCCTTGCCTTGGAGGCTGCAGACTCCTAGCTTATTCCTTAGGAATTCGAACCTGTTGAGTGAAAAAGATTTGGTAAATATGTTAGCAGCTTGGTCTTCCGAGCAACAGTAAACTAAACATGCCTTGCCACTTTCTTGAACTTCTCTTAAGTGAAACAACTTCACATTAAAACGCTTGGTCTTCCCATGAAATACAGGATTATGTGAGATTGAAATTGCTGCTTGATTATCAACAAAAACTTTTGTGCATTTATCTTGCTTCATACCCAAATCTGTTAAAATATTCCTCAACCAAATAACTTGATTCACAGATGCTACAGCTGAAATGAACTCAGCTTCTGCTGTTGACTGAGCTATGACCTCTTGCTTCTTGGAGCACCAAGAGAAAACACCTGAACCCATACTAAAACAGTACCCTAAAGTACTCTTCATATCATCCAAGCTACCAACCCAATCACTGTCAGAGAAACCAAATAATTTAAAGTTGTGTACCTTGTAATACTTAACTCCATAATTGACAGTTCCTTTGATGTATCTTACAACTCTCTTTGCTACCTTCAAGTGCAATTCACTAGCACAATGCATAAATCTTGACAGCAAGCTAACTGGGAATAAGATGTCAGGCCTTGTGGATGTAAGATACATTAGACACCCAATCAAACTTCTAAAATAAGCTTCATCAACTTTATTTGTTCCATCCTCCTTGATAAGCTTCTCTTTTTGATTCATTGGAGTGTTAATTGGTTTGCATTCACCAAGGTGAAATTTCTTTAGAATCTCCTTTGCATATTTTTTCTGGTAGATAAAAATCTCATTCTTCTTTTGAGTGATCTCCATGCCCAGAAAATAAGTCATAAGACCAAGATCTGTCATCTCAAAGACCTTTTTCATTTCTTGCTTGAATTCTTCAATTAATCCTAGGTTGCTTCATGTTATCAAGAGATCATCAACATATAATGAAATAATTAAAGTATCAGCACCATCATGTTTGATATAAAGTGTAGTTTCAGATACACTCTTTTGAAAGCCCAAGTGCAGTAAATGATCATTAATTCTACTGTACCACACTCTTGGGGCTTGCTTTAAACCATATAAAGCCTTTTTTTAGCAAGTAGACTTTATCTTCTTGTCCGTTGATAACAAAACCATTTGGTTGTTCAACATAAATCTCCTAGTGCAGAAAACCATTAAGGAATGCTGACTTGACATCCATATGAAACACTTGCCACCCTTTTTGTGCTATAATGGCAAGTAGTAGCCTAATTGTATCATGTCTTGCTAATGGAGCAAAAGTATATGAATAATCTATCCCAAATATTTGAGAATAACCTTTTACAACAAGCCTTGCTTTGTGCTTGTTTACAGAACCATCAGGATTGAATTTTGTTCTAAACACCCATTTCACCCCAATGACATTTTTGTCATAAGGTCTTGGAACTAGCTCCCAGGTTTGATTTTTCTCAATCATGGACAGCTCCTCCTGCATTGCAGATAACCATTTCTCCTCCATAATAGCTTCTTCAAAACTGACAGGTTCACAAATAGTTATATTACACAGTGATACATTGCTTTTTTGATAGATTTCAAAGAGTAACCTTGTGCCTCTAATAGGTGGTTCATCTACAGTGTCTTCAACCTCCAATTCAATGTTCTGACTTTTCTTTGAATCACTTCAGCACCAGTTTTCATCTTCCATGAAATGCACATCTCTGCTCCAATTCAGTGTACTTCAGGGTACAGTTTTAGTATGGGTTCAGGTGTTTTCTCTTGGTGCTCCAAGAAGCAAGAGGTTGTAGCTCAATCAATAGCAGAAGCTGAGTTAATTTCATTTGTAGCAGCTGTGAATCAAGTTATTTGGTTGAGGAATATTTTAACAAATTTGGGTATGAAGCAAGATAAATGCATAGAAGTTTTTGTTGATAATCAAGCAGCAATTTCAATCTCACATAATCTTGTATTTCATGGGAAGACCAAGCATTTTAATGTGAAGTTGTTTCCCTTAAGTGAAGTTCAAGAAAGTAGCAAGGCATGTTTAGTTTATTGTTGCTCGGAAGACCAAGCTCCTAACATATTTACCAAATCTTTTTCACTCAATAGTTTGCAGCCTCCAAGGCAAGGAGGAGTGTTGAGAACTGCCTTGTTAGTTGCATGAATTTAGGAAGATTTCAGATTTATTTTTTTAAATTAGTCAATGGCGGTTAGTGGGTTAATTATTTCCTATTTTTCAGCCAAGTCATTAGTAGTGGTTGCTAGAATCACGAGATGTGATATTTTAGTTAGTTATTTCTAAATGTATTTAAATTAAGTTGTATTTAATAAGATGAAATACTTCAGCCAGCCAATATTCATCTGTTTTTATTCTCTAAAAACCAACAGTTTTGGGCATCGGTTCTTTTTGAACCGAGGCATATACCTTTGCGCGATAATTACAAAAATGTCACCGCGCCAGTTTTAGACAACCGAAGCATATACCATTGCACGATAATTACAAAAATGCACTTGAGAATTAAACTGTAAAATAATTCTAGAGGGCTTGATTGATCCCTCTCATAATCTTCTATTTATAAAAATAAATTGATACAAGAGTACATGATAATTAGGGTAACCCTAGACACAATATAATCGTAATAATTAGGGTAACTCTAGACACAATATAATCATGATAAATAGAGTAACCCTAGACACAATATAATCATGATAAATAGGATAAATATTCTAACACTCCCCCTCAAGCTGGAGCATACAAATTGTATGTACCAAGCTTGGAACAAATAAACTCAATCCGAGGACCCCTTAATGACTTGGTCAATACATCTGCGAGTTGATCGTTTGACCCAATAAACTCAATACATATTTCTTTAGTCAACAACTTTTCACGAACAAAATGACAATCAATTTCTATATGTTTAGTCCTCTCGTGAAACACTGGATTTGATGCAATGTGGAGAGTAGCTTGATTGTCGCAATACATCTTCATAGTATGGATGTCACAGAATTTAAGCTCTTGAAGGAATTGTTTCACCCAAGTTTACATGTTAGTGACGCCATTGCCCTATATTCGGCTTAGCGGTTGATCGAGCTACTACATTTTCTTTTACTTTTCTATGAAATAATGTTTCCTCCAGAAAAACACAATATATTGTAATAGAACGTTTTTCAATAGGTGAACCTGCCCAATCTGCATCACAATACCCAGAGACATGAATGCTTCCTTTATATTCATATAACAATCCTTGCCCAGGAGCCTTCTTAACATATCTTAGAATGCGAATGAGAGCATTCCGATGGTCAACACATGGAGCCTGCATGAACTGACTAACCACTCCAACTGCAAAGGATAGATCTGGCCTTATAATAGTGAGATAAATCAGTTTTCCAACAAGCCTCCTATACCTCTCTGGATCGGAGAATAAGCCTCCTATACCTCTCTGGATCGGAGAATAATTCACCTTCTTTTGTCCTTAATTTCTGGTTTAGGTCCAAGGGACTATCTATCGATCTGCAATCAATCATGCATGTTTCTTGTAATATATCAAGAGCATACTTCCTTTCGGAGATTACAACTCCATCTTTTGATTGCGCTACTTCAATGCCAAAGAAATATTTGAGACTTCCAAGATCTTTGGTTTAAAAATGTCTACACAAGTACTCTATTAGTTGAGATATTCCAACAGCATCATTTCCTGTAATGACAATATCATCAACATATACTATTAAATAAACACATTTCCCAAGAGAATGATAGTAAAAAACCGAATGGTCTGCTTCACTGCGTTTTAGCCCAAATTTTGAACAATGGAGCTAAACTTTCCAAACCAAGCACGTGGGGATTGCTTGATGCCATATAAAGATCGGTGCAATTTCCATACCATCCCAGACTCCCCCTAAGCAACAAAACCAAGAGGTTGCTCCATATAAACTTCTTCCTCAAGATCACCATGTAGGAAGGCATTCTTAATATCCAATTGATAAAGTGGCCAGTGACGAACGGCTACCATGGCAAAGAAGAGGCGAATAGTAGTCATCTTGGCTACAGGAGAGAAAGTGTCACAATAATCAAGACCATAAACCTGAGTGTAACCTTTTGCAACAAGTCGAGCTTTGAGCCGATCAATTTCACCATCAGGGCCGACTTTAACTGCATACACTCATCTGCAACCGCCTTTTTGCCTAGGGGAAGGTGCACTAGCTCCCAAGTATTACTGTAGTCAAGAGCCTACATTTCTACAATCATAGCTTGTCGTCATCTAGGATGATCAAGTGCTTCTTTCACATTCTTGGGTATAACAACAGAGGACATTGAGGATAAGAAAAATAGGAGGGCGACAATCGATGATAGCTAAGAAAATTATAAATGGGATGAGGGTTTCGAGTGGAACGAGTACCTTTTTAAGGGCAATAGGCCATGCTGAATCATTTTCACCGAGAGGCGTGGGAGGAGGTGACGAGGGAGAAGAATCTGAAGTAGGAGATTCACCATTGTCTTGGGGAAGTGGACTATCCATTGGGGCCCTATGTGGGATGATCTCAATATGTGGAGAAACGGGTGTAGGAGGATTGTGATCAAGACTTGGAATGACAGAGACAGTGGAGCTATTTCACTCAGCCATTGGCAGACATGTAATACTTCTTAGTTTCAGGAGAGTAACACCGATATCCTTTTTGAAGTCCTTTCTGAAGTCGAGAATAGCCTAAGAAGACACATTTGAGAGCACAAGCGAAGAGTTTGTCTAGACCTTGTCATGAACAAAACATACACAACCAAACACTCGGGGAGATGTATGAAAGAGAGGATCATTAGGAAACAAAATGGAGAAAGCGACTTTATTATCAAGAGAGGAAGAGGGCATCCTATTAATAAGATAACATGCAGTTAAGATGACATCCCCCAGTGATAGACAGGAATATGGGCACCAAGCAAAAGGGTACGGGCAGTTTCAACCAAGTGTCTATTTTTTCGTTCTGCTATACTATTTTGCTGCGGTGTATGAAGACAAGTAGACTAATGTAAGATACCATGGTAACTCAAGATGGCATAAAAAAGGATGAGAAATACTCTTTTGCATTATCACTTCTTAATATTTTGATTACTTGACCAAATTGATTTTTGATTTCATTAAAAAAAAAGATGTAAAAATAGCTAACAATTCAAAACAATTTTTCATAAGATAAACCCAAGTACATCTTGAATATTCATCAATAAAGGTAACAAAATATCTAAAACCAAAGGAGGACATACGACTAGGTCCCCATATATCAAAATGGATGATGGAAAAACTAGAATTACATATTGATTGAGACCTTGTAGGAAAGGAAGATTTAACATGTTTTCCTAATTGACATGACTCACCTTCTAAGGTTTGGAGACCACTAAGTTCAGGACACATCTTTTTTAATTTGGACAAATGAGGATGGCCAAGTCGATCATGTAGCACTTTAGGATTAGGAGGAGCAACACAGGGCACCCTTGGACAAGATCCAAAATGGTATAATCCGTCAGCTTCATATCCTTCTCAAATCTGCCTCCCCGAACCACGCTTCTGTATAACAAAAGATTTATGATCAAAGGTTATTGAACAATTTAACATTTTGGTCAACTGGCTTAGGAAAATTAAATTAAAAGGGCAATTAGGGACAAAAAGGACAGAGTTGAGATTGAGGGAGGGAGACAAAGAAACATGATCGACTCCTTTGGAGGAAGTTTTAAATCCATTTGCAAGGGTTATGAAATGAGGTTTTTCTCGAAAGGAAATAGATGAGAACAAAGAGGTATTATCAAAAATGTGATCAGAAGCACCTGAGTCAATTATCCATGAATTTTGACCTTCCATAGATTGAGAAACGCAAGCAGTTGATGTACTGGGAGATTGGGATGGTTGTGCCAAGCTGTTAGACTTTAACCTTAAATACTCTTGATATTCATCCTCAGAAAACATAGAAGTGGAAGTTTCAGTCTTCAAAATATTGGCAGTTTTGAAAGGAAAATCATGTAAGGAGTAGCAATTTTCTTGAGTGTGACCCATCCTTTTACAGTATGTGCATTGAGGACGTCCTCGACCTCCTCGTCCTCCTCTTCCTCGTGTGGCAACCATGACAGATGGTTCCACTAATTCATGCGCTTCTTGAATTTGAGGTATTAGGACACGCAGAAGGCGAGTGATCAATGTTTCCATGGAGGGGACCTCATGACTAGTTAGAAGTTGATCTCTAAGATGATCAAAATCGGGATGTAGGGCACGAACGATCAACACCATGTAAAATTTGTCTAATTTCTTTTTTGATATCCTCTAATGGGTCCGCTCCCAAAAACATCTTGAGTTCTTCGACAGCAGATTTGGCATCAGCCATGAAGGACACCATATCATGGCCTGCCATTTTAAGAAATGCAAGCTTGTTTGCAGTGTCAGAGACGTTGAATATTGTTGGCATAAATGCTTTGGGCTTTCTTCCAAAAGGAGTGACAAGTTTTGAAAGCCCTCAGAGATACAAGAAGTTTGGGTTCCACTGATTGCCATAACAGGGCACACAACTGGAAATCTGCTTGTTTCCACTTATCAACTTTTTCAGTAGGCAGGCACATGGCTTCCATCTCGCTCAAGGTGGTCATAATGCCCTTGGCCAAGGAACCACATTTCAACGGCAGCAGACCATGATAGATAATTTTTTCCATTTAGCTTCTCGGAAGTAATTCATGGACTTCCGGTAAAAGGAAAGAGTACTGTCAGACACCATCTATGAAGAAGACGAATAGTACCGGCAAGGAACAAGAAAACCCTAAGGGTTTAGACGGACGGAACTGTGACAGCGGTGGACGAAGGCCGGCGGCGGCCGGTGATCGACGGCGGCGACCGATGGCCGAACGGTGGCCGCCGACGGACAACGATGGAGGCCGGTGGCGGACAGTGAAGGGCAGCAACAGACTGTGGTGCCAAACAAATGCTACGAGACAGAAACTGTAAAATAATTCTAGAAGGCTTGATTGATCTCTCTCATAATCTTCTATTTATAAAAATAAATTGATACAAGAATACATGATAATTAGGATAACCCTAGACACAATATAATCATGATAAATAGGGTAACCCTAGACACAATATAATCATGATAAAAAGAATAAATATCCTAACAAATATCACCGCACCAGTTTTAGGCATCGATTCTTTTTGAACTGAGGCATATACGTTTGTGATAATTACAAAAATGTCACCGCACCATTTTTTGCTTCGGTTACAACTAAATCAGTGTCAAATACACGAGTTAAAATCCTTTTTTTTTACTAGTGTAAGATCCCATGAATATAAAAGTATAACTTACCATAAAGTAAGAGAATATAATTAAATAATGCATGTAATACCCTTACAATTTAAGCAAGTTTATTTTGTAGGATTACTAAATCTCAATCTATTTATTTGGTACCATTATATAAAGATAAAAAAAATATCCAAATTAAAGCCCAAAGGAAAGGTTCAATTTTAAATGAATGCAATCCAAAAGAACAATATTTCATGAATTTCCAAAATAACTAAATAACATCTTCAATAGTGTTATGATGCAAGGGGATCTGCAAGTAAGTTGCAATAAACAAAGACTCAAGGGTTGATAGGGACAAATAGGTGAAATCATCAAGGGTGCCTTATAGAGGTTGAGGCAGCCAAACAACCAAAACAAAGAAAGTTTCATGGTGCTAAGTGAACAGAAGGTGTTACATGAAGAGAAGATGAATTTGTGGCAATAAAATTGCAGTGAATGAGTTTTTTCAATTCCAAATGGCACAAGTCTTGCCAAAGGCAAACAGCAAGTTGCAAAGTAACTGAAGTATATGATATATATCAATTATATATGCATAAAAAAATGGCATGCAAAATAAAAATAAATTGCATAACAAATGACATATTAAATCAGTTTAATTTGTCAGATACTAGTTAGAGATAACCGGCAAATGAAGAATGCAGACCACAACCACAAAATTATAGTGGCCGCTATTGCATATCCAAAATTATAGTGGCCGCTATTGCATATCCAAGCAATTCAGTAACGCAATTGTTATTAAGGCTATTTAACAACACTGTTTTTATAATTAAAACAATATTTAATGAACCTATTCTGTCCTATTTTACATAGTTCCACCTTTTAAATAGAACCATGTTATATCAACCTTTTAAGCTTATTTTCAGTTTTACTATATTTTTAAGACAGAACATATATGTTAAGTTCACCCAATTCAAATATGCCTACAAAACATCACCCTAATTGGATAAATAAATACAATAATAACACAGGCATTCAATTTTTCATTCACATTGATAAAATAGATATGATACCTTTTAAAACACTCAACACACGATGGAGCAAAATGGAAGGATTTGTGGATTCAAAGACTTGTGCCGCTTCCCCAGCTACCAGCGCAACAAGTGCTGGGCCTCCAGAAACCGTGTGGTAACAGTAAAATAGGAAAAACTCCCCACGTTGATGACTATATTCGTTGAGACATCCAAATGTGTCTTGATCTTCCCCCCAAAATACATAAGGAAAAACCATAGCAACTTTGTTCAGCAGCCCAAACCCCATCCTCTCAACTGCTGCCAGTTTCCTTGCAGGTAATTCAGGTTCAAAATTGATGGCCTTCTTTTTCAGAACTCCAAGGGGCACAGTACATAAGGCAATATCTGCTTGAAAGACTTGGTCCCCAGCAATGACCTCAACACCCTCATCTCCATATCTTATAGTATTGACCGTCTTTCCATAGAAAATAGGAACTCCTTCACATAGAGCTTTTATCAACCTCGTATTCCCTCCAGCAAGAAAGCAGTGATCACCACTCATTTCATAAGGATCATCCTGATCCCAATAGGCAGCCGAAAGATTTGAAAGGCACCCAGCATTTGCATATTCCAAATTTGCAAGATGCCAATCAAGCAACTGCCTCTCATCAGTACTTTTGGTCACACTATACAACTGCCTGAGCGTCTCCAAGACTGAACCAAGTGAAGTATCACTTGCGAACCCACCCATAATTTGCCTCAGCTCCATAACCTTGTCAAGCAACCTATTAAATACATATTCAACACTTGCATCCATTTCTGTATCAACCGGTGCCCCATTTGGCTTATATAAAGGGCAATTATCTCTGACTTTATGAAGTGGTATAGAAAGTTGTCTAGCCAGAACCCCCAAAGGGTTAGCATGAATGCCAGTGATAATACTCCCACCAAGATCAATGGCAGAAAATTTCCCATCACGCCCTACCTTCTGAGTATAAACTCGCCCACCAGGCCGACTTCTGCCTTCCAAAACCACAACCTTGTAACCAAACAACAACAGCTGCCTCGCAGCTGCCAACCCTGCCAGGCCAGCACCAATAACAATAGCAGTTCCCTCATTTGACTCAGACAATTGAGAAGTAAATGCTGGTGAAACCCCAAAATTTATGTAGCCATTGTACAAAAGGAAGTCATAAGCAGAATTAATCAAATGCTCATACTCATTACTCACAGTTTCTCTAATCATCCCTTTACTCAACCACAACCTCACATTCCCCCTCCTCCACAAAGCCAATATATGATTCCTTATGACTATGTAATCATTCTGCTCCTTCCCACCCAACTGCCTCACAACCCCAGCCCTAACCTCCTCATCGAGCAAAGCATCAATTGGGAAACCAAGCGACATCGCAATCATAGCCTCAGTCTCAGTCTCCTTCTCCAAATCCTCTTTGGTCCTACTCCTCTTCTTCAAACCGCCCCCCAACTGCTTCTCAAACAACTCATCCATCAGATCCTCATCATAGTTTCTCAAATTCACTTTCCTCCTCAGTGAACGCTTCGAAACCGATCCATTCGAAGACGGGGTTTCCATTATTATAACAGGAGTTCACTAAAAACACAAGAAACCCGAACTCGATAACGTGCCTACCCTTTATTTCAACTGTTTTCACAACTGCATGGCACGGCAACCTACGCTAGATTTGAGCAAAAGGGAACCATTCACCAATACCAATCAACGTTAAACAAAACAATCCTATCAAAATTATTTATTTTCTTCTTTTGCTGGAAGAACATTTATAACAGTTTTACATCATTCTTCTGCACAGCAAAAAGGAAAAGTTCTACATCACAATGTTTGAAACCCCTGAGAAACATAACGAAACCAAGAACATAAAAGGGAAGAAAAAGATAGGAAAGGCACATACAGTGATAAGGCGTAAAAGCTCTCCTATGGAGTCACGACCTGCAACGGTGGGAAGGGAACTGTTGCAAAGGGCACAGAAATGATATAACTGCTTGTTAAAATGGATAAAATATATATCATTTTTGTATTGGGCCTATTGGGCTACTTTACCACAATGCTAAAGATAATTCCTTTTTGTACCCTATGTTTTCTGATTTCACTCCATCAAAGTGCCGGGAAAGGTATAAAATGTTCAAAGCTTTAGATTTTCAAATTGTAGAATTTGAAAACATGTTATAGATTTAAAATTCTAAATTAAGCGGAATTTTGAATTTTATAATTCAAAATTGTATTATAGATTACATAATTTTTAGATTGCGTAATTTAAAAATATATTTTAGATTATGTAATTTGGAATACATTCTTAGATTATATAAGTTAGAATGTGTTTTTAATTTTTAAATTATATAACCTAGAATGTATTTATTGATTACATAATTCATATTACATTTATGAATTAGGAAATATTCAATGCATTTTTAAGTTATGTAGTTTGAAATCCATTTATGAATTTTATGGTATGAAAATGTATCCCAAATTTTACGAATGGATCTTCATATTACATCACTTAAAAACATATATTGGATTATATAATTTTGAATGTATTTTGCATTACGTAGCATTGAGTACATTTTGAAATCTATAAATGTATTTCAAATTTTACAATTTCTACTGCATTTCTACATTGTACAATTTTAAATACATTTTTTAGTTCAAGATTGTATAATGTAGAATAGATTTCCAAATTATGCAATTTAAAATGTTTCTAATTCATAGATAATTTAGGTTTTTTTTCTTCACATATATGAACAAGAGTGTTAAAGTAAATAAATCTAGCGTGCACGGCTTATTACATATTGAGTTAAAAGTGAACTTAATGTAACTTCTTTTTTTCTTAACAAAAAATTTATAACTCGACCTATTATAGATTTGTGGATTGGCTCATTTAATTCTCCCAAAATGTTTCATATTTTCGTTTTCAATAAATTCATTTAATTCACCTTTTTATGGCAAGATAATAAATTAATAACTTATATATTTAGATAAATAAATAAATTATGTATTCAAAGTTTTCAAATAGTGTTATACAACATTTTAATTTTGAATCTAGCTATTGTAATTGTTAAAGCGAGTAAATCTAGTTCAGGTGACTTATTATTACATGCTAAACTAAAAGTAAGTAAATTTAACTTGATTCTATTTTTTTAATTGAAAGATTATAATTAGGCCTACCGTAGATTTGTAGGTTGACTCATTTAATTCTTCCAACTTGTTTTATATTTTTATTCAGCAAATTCACTTAATTAACCTCTTTATAACAAAATAGTAAATTAATAACTTATATATTTAGATGGGTTAAATATATTTTTAGTCCCTCAACTATCACTATCATGCGATTTTAGATTTCGTCCCTCTTTCAAACTTTTGTACACTTTGATCCTTGACTTTAAGAAACTCTAATTTTTAGTCCTCGAAAACCAACGGCGTTAAATTTAATCTGACATGATTAACGGTGTATGACGTATGATGTTAACATACTTGCTCACTGTGTACCATGTTTATGTCACGTTTGATATCAGCGTTGGTGCCACCACCTTCCACCATCATCGTTTTCATCTTCGCCACCGCAGGACCTTCGCGCTGCCATGGCGAAGAAAACCTGCAAACTCAAACCACCATCGCGAAACCAAATCGAAGTCCAGAAACCTTCATCGTGCATCAGTTCATCTTCCTCCACCACCATAAAGACCTCTATCAGAACCCAAGAACACCAAAATCCCCAATTTTTAAAATCCTCCACATCATGCGGCATCTTCCTCCTCATCGCAATCATCAATTTTAATTTCAATTTCACAGTTGAACCTAAACAAAAGAGAATTATTGTCTATGATTCAAGATTGGATGTCAAATTTGGAAGTAAATGTTTCATGATTAAAGAAGAAAGTAAATGTTTCATGTAGTTCAACAGTTTACGATGCTATGATTCAAGATTGGATGAAAAATCTGGA
Source organism: Vigna umbellata (assembly GCF_029865625.1). Classification (NCBI taxonomy): domain Eukaryota; kingdom Viridiplantae; phylum Streptophyta; class Magnoliopsida; order Fabales; family Fabaceae; genus Vigna; species Vigna umbellata. The sequence goes on along the minus strand of NC_142170.1, from coordinate 29,082,710 downwards.
AGTGGGGATTCTAATGTTTTAGGCAGAATTTAGTTTTATTTATGAGAAATTCTTATATTAAAAAGAGAAAATATATTGCTTGAGATCTACCTTTTTTTTCTGCATCCTTCCCAGATTATCAACATTGAAAGCTGTCACTCCTCAAAGCCAAGGTTCATGAATCATGTCTTTTTATTTTCTGATATTCTGAATAAAGTTCTCATATTTTCTTATGTTCTCAATAAAGTTCTCATCTTTTTAATTTCTCATCTTTTTAAGTTCTCATCTTTTTAAGTTCTCATCTTTTTAAGTTCTTATATGATATTAGAAAGAAACCTTTTACGAGTTTTGTCTAATTACACATGCAATTTTTGTGTGTTTGTTACGTGATGAGAAGAGAGTTTTTATATCTGATTGGCTTATCTTGTTGTACCACAGTGATTTTCTGCTGGAGTAGACACAAAAGAGAAGAAATCCTTTGTATGCATGTGCTCCTGAATTGACTTTTTGAGAGAAGGACTATTAACAAGAGATATAAAGATGGAGAAGAAAAGGAAGATTTTGCACTATAGGGAGAGGCTGGGTGCGGTGGGGTCCTCGCCGGCGTACCAGGCATTCACCTCCTCACATTGTTTGCCAAAGAAAAAATGACGTGGCACACCGTTAGCCAACTCAGCTTATTTTTAACGGTATTAGTTTTGGAGGACGAAAAATTATAGTTTCCTTTAAGAACAAGGATCAAAGTGTACTAAAGTTTAAAAGAGAGACTAAAACTAAAGTCGCTTGATAATTGAGGTACTAAAAACATATTTAACCCTATTTAGATAAACAAATAGATTAAGTATTAAAAGTATTCAAATAGTGTTATACAACATTCTAATTTTGGAAAAAAGATATGTACACTACATAATTAAAAATAATAAATATTTATAATTAAAAGAATGATTGGTAGTGCATTATAAATTAGGATAATATACTTTGACACTATTTTTTCGACAACATTTTAACACCATCTACGTGTGATTCTGTGATTGGTCCATGTTGGTGTTTATGATTATTATTATTGATTGTGGAATAATTTTGGACCAATCACAGAATGACACGTAGATAATGTTAAAATATTGTCAAAAAATTGTCAAAGTATCATTACCCTATAAATTAACCTACCTCAAATTCACTTAAAACAAGAATAAAACGAATTACCTTCAATTTAACCCATATAATATATATATATATATATATATATATATATATATATATATATATATATGTATGTATGTATTCGTCCATCATTAAAATAACTGTTAGTTTAATCGTGGTCCATCTATTTTTTAACAACAAATCCAACATAAATTAAAACTATGGATACTCATTAATATAAATTAGTAGAAACATATGCATATTTATTTTATAAAACAATTATTCATCATAATTATAAAAATAAATATAAATAATTTTACTATAAATAGTTTTTATTTATTTTGTAGATAAAATTTTTATTATAGACGGTTAGTTTAGTTTGAAAGATTGTTAAATTTTGAAAATAATCAAATAAAAACATGTTGAATAAAAAAGACGATCATTTAAAAGATTAAATTGGTGAGGTAATTATTTTAGTTTAATAAAATGTCACTTAGATTGTAAAATTGAAAAGAAAAATATACATAAAAAATAATCTTCTTTATATAATGATGACCAATGAAAATACATAAGTTCTTTTTTAAAGATAACAAAAAATTATAAAATTATATTATTATAATTTTAAAAATAAAATTAAATAATTTTGTTGTAGATAATTTAAAAGAATAGTTAAATTTTAGAAAAAACTGGTCAAATCGAAAAAAATAGTTAAATTTAAAAAAGAAAAACATGTAAAGGATAAAATTGGTAAAATAATTATTTTTTATTAAAAAAATACTTAAGGAGTAAAATTGGAAATAAAATGTGTACATCATAATTGTTTTCAGTTTAAAAAAATACTTAAAAAGATAAAATTGGAAATAAAATGTGTACAGTAAAAAATAACAAAAATGATGCGAATAAAGGTTTGGAGGTGAGGTTTTATGAAATTGGAAAAGGCTGGATCTGCGTTTTCAAAATTCGGATTTATGAAATCTAGAACCATGAGTGCGGAATCTATAACTTCAGCAACAACATTAATGTTACACGAATTCATTGGAATGGTCCAAATCAACAAGAAAATCGTAGCCTTTAAATTCAGGAAGATTTGGGATGATTTTGCACATTTAAAAACAAAAATTAACCTTAAATATTACATAAAACGGGTCATGGGCCTAACTCGAACAGGTCATGTCATATAAAATGGCCATGTCTGACTAATTCGCCACCTTGTACATTGTGTTATTAATTTTTTAAATGTCGTTAAAAAAATTAAATTAAAAAATTAACAAAAATTAAAAGTTGATTAAAAAAATAAATTAAACAAATTAAAAAAATATAAAGGACTAAATTAGTATTTGAACATATTTTAAATAAAATATATTGTTTAAAAAAATGATGAAAACAAAAAAATATTAAACTTGAAATAATCGATATAATTAATAAAATAATTATTTTAATTTAAAATAAATTTTATTTAAAGGTTGAAATGGAAAAATAAATATGGACAATAAAAAGAAGAATGTTCTTCATATATAGGTAAAGAAATATAGGTATATAGACTAATAAAAATATTGTGTTGTTTTTACAAAGCTAACTAAATTCATAGATATCGTCAAAAATTACAACTTGATTGAAAAAATTAGAAGTAAATTGAATAAACTTAAGAAAAATAATATAAAGATTAAATTAATATTTAAGCCTATTTTAATTAAAAAATGTTAAGTTTAAAAAAATATCAAATTGAAAAAAAATAATTAAATTTGAAACCATACTTAAAGATATAATTGATAAAATAATTATTTTAATTTAAACTAATTTTTATTTAAAGGGTAAATTTGGTAAATAAACGTGATACCAAAAAGAGAATTATCTTTTTATATAGGTATAGATATGGAGTAGCACTGTACATATGTTATACATTCTTTTTTATATTGATTAATACTACTAAAATGAAACATCATAATTAATATTCAAAAAACATATCACTCAACATCTAGAGAAATAAATATAAATTTATCCAACAAATAATCATAACATTATAAGCATAAATAAAAGAGATTTAAACCATTAATAGAAATTATATTTGGAACAAGTAACACATTGAAGTCTTTTAAAATGTCATGTACAAAATAAACCAAGCTTATAAACTAGAATGTTGCATCTTCCTTTTCTTTAATTGGTTCAACTACAACATCCCTGTTCACACTAATTAAAGTAATCATTACAAACAAAGAAAATAAAACGAGACAACAACACAGAGAAAGGTTAAATTTAACATCATGTACTTAGTCAATCACACAAATTATTAATAAAGATTATCTTAACACAAACAATGACTCGTATAAGACTCAATTAATCGGATACATGCATTAATATAATACTCTAGCAAGTTATGCATTGTGGTGGCCTCTAATGCTTCATATAGTCATTGTCAATGAGTTTCATTCTACCACACATAAGGTTTGTCACATAAATTGTCGTAAGAACCATGAGGTCATTTTTCAGTTGTAGTGACATGTTACTCTTTGTTAATAACATCCCCAGAGTAACTCATTCTATGTTAAGATAAATGTATTAACATCCTTTAATTTCCAAAGTTTATCCTAAGTTGAAAAGGCTTTAAGATTTCACCAAAAGTCATTCCCAGGTAAGAGAGGTGAGTTAGAGACTACTTAAGTACCAAGTCTTACCTAACAAAAATGCTTTAGGCTACTTACTTTACCACTTTCAAAAGAGGATGACTATTGAATTCAAAATATGGACTTAAATGCAAACAAAGATTAAATTAAAGACACCTAGACACCTACTCGGACTTTATACCAAGGCTTATAATTTAATCTCTTGTAGCCAAGCCACTCCTAAAAATGAAAATTAAAAACAAAGTGAAAATCATATTGTAGCTTTGGCTTCAAGAAACACTCACCATTTACTTCAATTTTAATTTTGAGTTAAAAAAGGTTGGCCAAGAGATGGAAGAACGCCAAAGGTTCTTCCAAGACACTTGGTTTGAAAGTCCTTTTACAAATAGGAACTAAGAAAACATATTTACAAGTTCAAAAATAAATGAAAATTAAGACACTTTCACTCAAATTTTGGTATATGCACTCAAACAACCACTCTACTATTGATTTGTGGCATCCATTTTTCACTCAACTAGAAGCTTTCTCTTTCTTCCATCTCCAATTTTCCTTTGCTTCATATTTGAAGTACCTGAATAACACTAGAAGGAGGGGTTGAATTGTGTTAATGGAAAAATTCTTTTTGCAACCCTTCTGATATAGCACGTGATCAAGCTCTGAATGTATTTTATATAAGCTTAGACGCTTAACCTAGTATAAGTTGTAAACGATAGTTTCTTTTAATGTGGTATTCAGAATGCACATTATAGAGTTTTATAAGAACTTCCTTAGTTGAAGAGTAATCATTTAGCTTGGAGAGTTCTTGTATTTGGAAATAAAAACATAACTCTAGTTTTTTATAAGAGAAACGTTTAGGTAAGAGAAGAGATAAATGCATAATTATTTTTATACTAGTCCACTCCAATTGAGTTACATCCAGTTTCCTCCGTAGAGAGTTCCACTATAATCTTTACAAGATTACAACTGAGTATTCTCACTACTTCTTGTTTGAGTATACGCTCCACTCCTAGTACTAGACTACCGTGCCTAGATTTCCCTTGAGTATTCATACCACTCATGGTACTGGACTGCCACACCTAGATTTCCTTGAGTATTTGCACCACTCTTGGTACTAGACTACCGTGCCTGGATTTCCCTTGAATATTCGCACCACTCCTGGTACTAGACTATCGCGCCTAGATTTCCTCAACTCAAAAAAGTTCAGTTGCAAGTGTTTTAATTTGGCTTAATACCTCTTTTGGTCCCTCGAAAAAGGGGGAATGTTCAAATTGTTCCTACCTTTTCAAAAAAGTTGGAAACGGTCCCAAGTTGTGAAAAAACGGGTCAAGTTAATCCTTTTTGCTTACGGCATCAAAAATTTAACAGTACAGTTGCCTCCTTGGCCAAAACTTAATGAGCTGTAATATGACGTGTCAATTTTGAATTTAAAAAAAAAAAGTTGTTTCCCACGTCAGCTTCATCTTTCACTTCCAGAAACGTTAGAGCCACGACACAATTGGTGGTAGTTTTCTCCTATTCTTAACGACGAGAACGGAGGCACCAGCAGCAGAGAGGAACAAGAAGAGGCATTGGTCACTTTGGTCGAACACAGAACCCGCAAAGTCAAAAACCTCCATCACCGCTTCGCTTATTACAAAACTCGGGTTTTCCTTTAACCCTCTGATTTTCATTCCCTGTCATCTTGCCCTTAGTTTTCGTTGTTTTGCCATTCCCTGCTCATGCTCATACTTCTCTTTCAATCTTATGCATCCTTCCACATTTAGGTTTATTATGTGTACTTTAACTACCAACTCTTCTAATCATAAAACAACGTCTTCGCTCTGTTTTTTTGTTCCACTTTGACTACTTCTATTCCTTCTGTAACTGCAATTTAAAACCTTTGTGCCCATTGCTAGTATTTAAAACCTTTGTGCCCAGTGCTAGTATTGTTTATCTCGTGACAGGTGAACCTTTTAAATTTAAGTCTAGTAACTACTTTGTGTGTGGTCGTTGTAGTAGTGTGGTGAATTAATTTCCAAATTTTCATTCACATTTATCATCAAAGGAACAACTTTTTCGTTGGGAGAAGTTCAATTGTGTGCAATCTTTGTTGCTTATTAACGTTTCTCAATGTGATGACATTGCATATTTCTTTTATCAATTTGTTTTGGAGATTGTATTTTGGTTCTATTTTTCCGTGTAATATGTCCAGAACCCTAGTTATGAACCTTGGGGAATTTCATTACTCATAGAATGGTTCCTCCTAGCTTAATGTGGTGCCTGATTTCTAGTTGTTGGTGTTCCTATGAGAAGTTTCCTGTAGATTTTGGGAACGTTTTAGATTTTCTCAAAGTTTCTTGTAGGTTTCAAAGGAGGAGATTGGTGGGGGAGATCGCGTTTTGGTTACCATAGAGAATATTGCGATTGGGTTTTATGGTGAAGGAGATGCGCGATTTGCTCGTAGATTTGGGATTACAGGTTTCGCTGTGGTTGAATTGCAAGGAAGGAAATGAACATTGGTCATGGTGGCTGGCCGTGATTGATCGCGGTTGTTGATGGAGTTCATGGTGGCTGGTAGTGATTTCGAAAGTCTGGCAAAGAAGATGATGTTGGTTTTCTGGTTTCATTGCGGTGGCACATGGGGGAGGAAAATGTGATCTGGTTGTTAGGAAGAAGCTGGTAGCCTTAGTGGTGGTCTGAGGTGTTGGCGACGACGTTTGTGGGTCTAACGTTTCTGGAGGTGGAAGATGAAGCTGACGTGGCAAGTAACTCTTTTTTTTTTTAAATTCAAAATTGACACGTCATATTACCTCAGTGTGCCATGTATGAGAAAAAAATGGAAAGCTCATCAAGTTTTGGCCAGGGGGCAGCTGCACCGATACATTTTTTACGCTGTAAGCAAAAAGGATTAACTTGACCCATTTTTTCACAAGTTGGGATTGTTTTTAACTTTTTAAAAAAGGTAGGATCAGTTTGAACATTCCCCCTCTTTTGAGGGACCAAAAGAGGTATTAAGCCTTTTAATTTTCTCTAGAACTACAATCAACGATTGCTTACAAGTCGTTCAAACTATCACTCTCGCAAAGAGGATTTGAATACAATACAAAGCAGTATAAACACTCGCAAGTGTTTCTCTCTTTTCTTTTTCCCTCTCTTTTACAATTAGTAAGCAATATAAAAATGAAGTTTGAGAGTGCTTGTTTTCTTTTATTCTCTTTTATCTTCTTCTCTTTTTCCGCTCATATTTGATCTTTTTCTTGAGCTCTTTCTTTTCTTCTCTTTTGTACGCTTCTCAAGATAAATATCTCATTATGAGCTTTTCTTATTCTCTAGGCTATCCTCTTAGTTTCTCTTTCGAAAGCTCTTCTATTTAAAGGCTCCTTGAATAAATGTCCGCTAGACTTAGCGTTTGCCTTGATTCTTGTGCTTTCTCTTTCTTCGTGTAGAGTAGCCGTTGGATAAGTCAATTTGTCAAAGCAGATATGCTTTTTCAATACTTTGCTTGAAGTATGTAGTACATCCTTTTAGGCATGGCTTCAAGTGAAGAACATTTTGTGAATATTCTCTTTTGTCTCTAACGTCCACTTTCTGATATTTGATCTAAAGCTCTGTGGATGCATGTATAATAGCTTAATGCAAAGAGTAGAGAAAATTGTTCATGCAGCAGATAAGTATTTTCTTATCACTTTTTTTTTTTAACTTTGAGCATTTAATGTCATTTAATGCTTGCTCAGTATCAACAAAGTGCTTTTTGATTTCCTTCCGTTAAGGTAGAATTTGACAATTAAGTTTTTCTTTTAAAGATATCAAGTGTTGAGTAAAACTTCATTGTTGGACGAGGTATTGTTTTAGCTCATGGTGTCATTTAAGCAAGTAAACACTTCTTTTTATTTTTGTCTCTTTGATCAAGGTCGTACCCGAATCAAATTAATATGCAATTAAGTACAATATATGCTAGGAAGTGACTCCTAGGTCGTCTCTTAAGGACCAACAATTGGTTCAAGCAATAGGTCAAACACGTAGGGGAAGGGGTTTGTGGACAATTTTCGATTTACAATTAACAACTAAAACACTAATTGAGACACTAATTAAAGACATGTTGGTCATTAGCTCAATTACAATATCCTTGATTAACAATAAATTAAACGTTTCTCTCACCTTATTCCAACACCAACCAACCAACTAAGCGAAGATTAATTGGGTTTTCCCAAAAATGAATTAAGCAATCGAATTGCACACATTCAGTCGATTATTATGCACCATACAAATTAATGACTAAGCAAACATTAAACCTCCAATTAGACCACTAAGCGTGTCCTAATTGCAGTTGCACAAACAAATTGGATGTGAGCAAGGTCAGTGTAGTAGATTCATAATAACAGTTCAGAAACCTCATGGAAACGATGCAATGTTGCTAATAACCAACCCAAACAGATTCAAGCTATCATCAAGACGGGTTCAACACAACAAAAATGAAATTGGAAACATCACAGCAGAGGCAATGCGTACATAACCAGAAAATGAAACTCAACGCATAAAACAACACTGTAACATGAATTCGAAATGGGAAATAGAATTGCAAACTGGAAAATGCGCACTACACTGAAACGAAATTCAAATGACATTGCAAAACGAGATTTGAAACAAAAAAACGAAATTGCAAATTGATAAAGAACACAAGAACATATTGTAATTAATTGATAAGCAAATGATTCAGAACAACAAAATGGTCGACAAAAGAAAACGCAAAATAGAATGACAAAACCTAAGAATTGGGAGCTCTCTTCTTTGGCCAGCAACTAGAAATCGAAAAATAGAAGAATGAGGGAGAGGGAGAAGTGGTGGTTGCTGCATGGGTTCAATAACCTAGGTCAGCCGCTTTTTGGGCCTTTTCCAATTTACCAAAAATGGCCCAAAATCTAAAATCTGGTCTAATATTCATAAAAATGAAATTGCAATTGTATTTTAAACTAAAATACTGATGTGGATGAACGAAAATGATGTGGCCCTCTTTTTATGCCCCAAAATACGATTTCAAAACTTTTCCTACAATTAATAATGGAAATAATTAATTTTAGATAATTTAAATTAGTTAAAATAAGAATTACTGGTCAAATCAAGCCCAAATATGAAAACTGAGGAAATTTTGGACCATTAAGCACAATTCCCTAATTAAATGTAGTACAAGAAGCTAAGTAAAGTAGAGAAAATATTGATTCATCACTCTTCTTTAGAAAAATAGTGTTTAGCTTGTTTATGTTTTCTTTTATATTTTGTCTTTCAGTTTTTTAATCTTTCAAAGTGTTTTGTCAAACACATTGTCTTAACATTGTTTGTTTTCGAGAGCTAAACTGAATACCCTTGAGTATGATAAGATTTAACCATTTAACGTTAGCTCTCTTAGATGTTTTAGGCATAACAACCGTTTAGCATAACATCTAGGTGTTTTTGACCTAGATGTTTTTCTGTTTCCTAAGAACCTAAGTGTTTTCCTAAGGTTTTTTATGTTAAGGATTCAAGTTCTAAGTCTTGTGTATATTTTCTATTATGGGGATTCAGGTTCTAGGTCTTTGTGTTTTCGTCCTAAATTGTTTTTAGATTATTATCATGTTTTAATGTTACTTGGTTAAACTTCAAAACATGAGAGCATTTAGGAGCATAGACGATTTTGTCTTAACAATCTCTCCCTTTTTGATGTTTAACAAATACACATTTAACTGGTATATAATCTTACTTTGTTCAACATTTGGATTCTAATTTTGTGTGACTTGGTTCATTATGTTTTACATCTTTTATTCTTTTTATCTTTTGCATGCGGTTAGTGAACACAACTAAAAAAACAATATTTGCGTGTAAAGATAAAAATCATACATAAAGATATGATATGCATGATTTCTTTGCTTTCTCGGTGCCTTATACACACCTTTACCAACTTCTATATACTTCCCCTTCGTGTTTGCTCCCAAAAACCCCAAAATCAGCAAAGATTCTCTCTCCAAATCACTCTACTAATCCCTTCCTCTCACCTTTGCGATGTAATATTTAAACGCTTGATCTCCTCTTTCCATTCTTGGCTTTCACTCCCCATGAATCTTTCTCATTACGGATTGAGTATTGAATGCTCTCCTCTTTCTCGTTCTTGTGTCGTTGTTCCTCTCCCATAGAGAAATTAAAATATATATAAATTAATTTTTTTTTTATTTTTTGCGGCTAATGGGTACCCACGGGTCGGGTAGTATAACTGACCCGTTTAGAAGCGGGTATTAAAATATCCGCTACCCGTTACCTACTGGTAGTAAATATCCATGGATAGTAACTATCGGCTGCAAATTTTACCTACGGATACCCATGTCTTTGGATTTTTTTGCTTTTCCTACCCACAAGTAACAATAGTTTAGAAAAATCCCCGTAAGTAGCGACGATTTTCAAAAAATCTGCCAGTAATTATTTATTACATCATTTTTTTCAGTGATTTTTGTAACCGCGTGAAATATACTTACCACGGGTTAAAACCATCAATAATGGAAAAAATAACCCTTATAAAAGATATTTTGTAATGATAAAGACTAATTTACTAACAAAATAATGAGATCCAAAAGTTATTAGAAAACATTATTTGAATTAAGTTAGATGAATTTGTCTTTTCATAAATACTTACTAATGAGAAAATAAAATATAAAAAAATGTCAAAAGAAGTCTAGCTTTGGGAGAATACGCGAGGCTGTGTAAGTTGTTGTAAACTGCAATGTTTTATTATGAAAATGAAAAGATTTAATTTGTCATAAACCGAAATAATCTATACTATACTTGTTGAAAAAACTAAAAAATGTTAGCTTTGATTTATGTTTAATTTAGAAAAATATTGTATTCTATAACTATTTATACACAAACGTATTTGACTAGAACCCTAATCAAAATAATGACTCCACATGACCTATAGTGCAATGTCTTATTTGGATAAAAATGGTTAAAATTAAAGAGTAAAAGGCTCAGGGTCACGCTGGTAGGTACTGAAAAGAAGTTCTATATGAGAAAGTTGACCAAATTTTTTTATTTATTTTTAGTATTAAATTTTATCCTAAACATTAAAAATATAGGGTAATTTATTATTGATTTTTTCCTTTAGAAGACGCTACTGTTAGCGTGAAGTAATTGGTTTGGTTGACATTTTTAACATTTTTGTAATTGGAAGACTTTGACATGCATAAGCTCTTTCTAATTAAAGAGGATTGATGTAAACTTTTCAACTGCCAAACAAAACAATTATGAGCACAAGTATATGTTTATGAGAAATTTTGTACCCTGTGAAGGTTTAAAAAAATCAAATTCGTAGGAAATTTGGATTTAACTATCCAATCTAAGATTGGGGTGGTTGAAGTATACTAGACAACCTGCCTCAACAAGAAACAGAAGTTGAGTCATGCATTTTCTGCAATTACCAGTGGTTATGACACATTGAAAGCACCCCAATTAATAAATAAACTCAAATTAGTTGAAGGAAATCCAAGGAAGAAACATAAATCATAAATCATAGAAATCTTTGTCACTCTTTTCAATTAGGATATATGCCTAATCTTTTGTACTTTATCAAGCTCATATCATTATTGACTATAGGGTGGGAGAAGCAAAGAGGAAAGAAAAGTAAATGGCTAAGTTTTTTTAAATTTTTAGAAGAGAGGCCTATTAAGACAATGCATAGATAAGTCTCAAGACATTTTCAATTGAGTAACTTGGAAAACTTTGTTTATCTAGTACAGTAGCATTCAGGGGTGACACAAAATTTAATGAAATGGACAACAACATTAAATAAACTATCTCAGTCTCAATAATGCAAATGATATAAAAGACTTGATTTAGACACTCGGTCATTTATCATACTAACAATATAATTTATCACTCTAATAATAGATACTCAAGTAATTTATCATAACATATTTATGAAAGGAAATAAGACCAAAAGAAGTTATGGGATTAATAATGTTAACAGAAGAAGAATATCTTTAAGCCCTTTTGCATTTATGATGAACTGATCCAAAAAGCTACCATTTGAGATGGCTTGCGTGTGGTGTTATTGCTTTAACCTTAACAAATATAAATTGGGTTCGTCTAACAAGGAGGAGGTTCAACAGGGAGATACAAATACTAATGAAATCTGAACCCAATCATATAAGGGATTGACACTACTCTCTATCCAAAACTTTAAAACAATGGGTTAACGAGTCTTTTATCTTTATATAATACTCTACTTTCTCATTTCTATCCAAGGTGAAACTTAGACTGATACTTGGATTCCTAACAAATTGAGGGTAAGGTTAGGTGGATCCTTGGAAGGTGGCCCAAATTCCAGATAAAATTTTGTGTTTCCATCACTTTCAGGCTACTACTTCAGCTGTTATCATTAACTAAAATTATCTGCACTGACAGGAACGTAAGCACTAGGGAAGAAAATATATGCACTATGACACAATATTTATCTAAGAAGTCTTCTTTTAATGCAGAATCATTATCAAGATTTTGGGCTGTGGGGTAAGTTTGAAAAGCTGTCGAAGGGCTGCAAGTGTTATTTGTTAAACAGTTTCATTAGCCAATACATGTTATTGATGATGATGAGAGGTGAAAGGCAGAAATGTTGTGTTATGGTTGCCAAGTGGTCCAGAAACATTGGAGACAAAGGGGCGTAAGATGAGGCTAATGAGTGGTGGTTATGGCTTATCCCTATAAACATGTATATTTGGTTAATACTTTTGGTTATTTTATTCTCTCACCCTCGACATCTCATTTGTTACAAACAAGTAGTTAGGTTATTATACTTGCTGTTAGATTTATGTACCTATCACTGCAATATGCAATAGAAGCAACCCTGTCCAGTTGATATCAGCAGTGCTAGATGTTAGGACAACATTTGGCACAAATCTTCCCCTTTTCTTTATACTCTTCACATGATAATAAAAACTATTGCTACTAACAATATTTTTAGATCAAGACCAAGCTATGCTAATAATAACATTAATGATAGTGTATTTTGTGCTCATCAAACATGGCACCACACTGCCTTCTATAAAATAATACCAATCAAAACCGTTTGGTTTGGTGGAGAAGAGAAAGAAAAAAACAACCACTTGTATTTAAGTTGCCATGGGGGAACAGCTGCAATGCAGTGATGCAACATGGCACCACATCGGTTATATACAAATCCACGCCTTCTAGATAGGTTTGATTAATAGCAACATAATCCACTCTTTTATGTTAACTTAAGACTCTAAACAAACATTTCTACTATAGTGCTACTCAATAATTGGTCATACATAGTTTGGCATGCATAATATAAAATTATGAGATTCACTCAAAAACTCCAACAACACTACAATACCCAATCGTGATTGGTCAAGATAGCCATATAAAAATTAAACCCAAAAGCCAAATGTTTGTCATGTATTAAGTGATTACTAAATTAATGCCTTAATCCTTTTTTAAAGAATACAGGTTTCATGTGCTGGCAACTTGCTTGATTCCACTAGCTCACAGGAGTTTGGTTCAGGATCAAGGGCACCCTTTTTCTCTTCAAACTTTCAATTTCATAATTATTTCTTTCTTCCATAAATGCATCATGTCTTATGTGTATTTAAATTAATGCTTCCCTTCAAACTCAATTCATTAAATTCAAATAATAGAGTCATTCAAGAATATATTGTTTATGTTGAAATTCAAAGTTTCCTTATGATTTTTAAAAAACTTTTGAGAAATGGAAGGTCTAATTTATGTTAAGTTTAACTCTGAAATTACATAAGATTATTAAGGATATAAAAACAAGTCTCAGTCGAGATTAAAAGAAACAGAGTTCATCTTTTCATGGAAAACTAAGGCCTTGTTCACTTGAGTGAATTTGAGGGAGAGTAAATTGAGGGGATTTAAGAGGTTTTAAAAATAATTTTTTTTGTTGATTATTTGAGTGAATTTGGAGGTAAATGAGATTGGATTTGGGAGTAAATTTTTTTAATCTGTCACGTCAATCAAATCCTACACTAATTCTCATAAACTTTACTTCCAAATTCATTCTCGCTTGCCTCCAAATTGACTCAAATAAACAACAAAAAAATTTATTTTCAAATCCTCTCAAATCCACTCAAATGAACAAGGCCTAAGTAAACTACATTTTTCTATTCCTACAAACATCAATATTATATATATTAAAATAATATCATTAGTGTTAATCACCACACAAATTTAATGTATTGTAATTGAAGGGTTGGTATTTCTTTCACATATGGACTTATTCATAGGTTTGAAATTTGATTTTTAAATGATGTGACTTTGTTAATACATGTTAGCTTTTTATAGAGGGATGCTTACGAAAAAAAAATGTACGTATGGGTGGTTAAGAGATAAAATTATTAATTACACAAACTTAATTAATTGTTATGTCTTAACTGTTTCATCACTTCAGTGTGGAGAAAAATAGAATATTTAATTTCCTTTAAAAAAACACACAGCGAATAAAGAAACATAAATATTAAAGAATGGGAAACAAAGTTGCCGTTGCAAGTTGCAAAACAAATGCAGTTGTTGTTGTTGACTCTTGAATTGAAAGGTAATGGGCCAGGAAATGGGCCAGAGAGGGCCGTGGAGGGGCCGACAAAGGAAACAAGGCAAAAGGGTCACGTGTGGTGTGGGTGGGGGCTTTAAAGGAAGTGAGATTGAATCAAGAAGGCATAATAGTGGTCAATGGGTGCCACACGTGTATGTGTCGAGGGTGGTGTTGTCGCGTCAGTGGCAAGCACGTGTGAGAGCGACGCCTGAAAATGTGGCTCCGCAACCACCCAACCACCGTCGCCTTCGCTGCACCGTTTGCAAGCAATTGCACGTGAATCTTGCTGTGCTGCACTGTTCCTTCTTAACACATCACTACTCTCTATTATTAAAGTCACATGCTTAATTTATTTTTATCTTATGGCTTCTAAATAATTAATAGAATGTGCACGTGTTATGCTAAAAAATTATTTGTAGTGTAATTCAATAATAACTATGATGGAATAAATTAGTATGATCTACCTACGCAATGTTCATTCGTATTACTCCTCTGATTGGTAATAGATTATCGTGTTGATATTTACACTTATTCTTATCCTAACTTTTCAATATAAATAAATAAACTTTAGTTTTTGATTTTTAATCTTTTAATTTGAATTTAAGAACAACATTTTAAAATCACTATTTCTTCTGCATGTATAATATTAATATTTTGATTTCAAGTTTATTGACATTATTGAATCACCACATAAAAAATATATTATTTATTTTAAAATTTAAAATATTGTAACAATTTCATCTTTAAAAGTCATTTTAATAATTAAAAGAAAATATATTCAAATTTGTTTTTATTCGGAACTTGAGAGTTAAATTTAGGACAACTTGTGAGGGAAAATCCACCTTCAAAAACTCTCTGACGTTTAAGTTAGAAAGAAAGTTATGATTTATAAGTGAGAGGGTGAGTGATTATTAAGTGAGTTTCCTCTAAAGAATATTAGTTGTATTTATAAGATTAACCCGAGTCGTAAGCCTATACTCTTATAAAAATTCAGTCATATTATGTGTATATTGTAACTCCCCGATTTAGGATGTCATGTGTAAGTAAAAGAACATGTGTTGATTAGAAAAAATACAACTTTGATACCATCATTATGTTGAAGTGAAATTTAAATAAAAATTACAGAATTAATAAACAATCTCAATACAAGTCTAAATGGCTTACTAAAACTCCTCAACATAATTTATTTAAAAGAAATCATGTTTGAAAAGCCCAAGATTAATTCCCCACTTGTCTCGCGATCTACACAACATTTGTATCATCAACAATATCCTTTGTAATATCATTTACTCTCCGTATAAATACGATCATCGTAGGTGGAAACCATCACCACAAATGAAAGGGTGAGCTAACAACGTTAACATAAAAAACACATAATAATGCCATTATTGTAATACAATTATCTTTTAAATTATAAGCTCACAACATCACGACACAAACCAAATTCACAACACAATAACACATTGTTAAGTCTATACTCCAATCCAAATAATTCATGTCACCCACCACCAATCACTATCGCTATATGTCATCTTCCATACTCCACCCATATGACCAGTTCACCAAAATCGGACCTACACACCAGCGTAAGACTTCTCGTTCACCAAAACGAGGCCTGTTAAGACAAGCTTATCTAAGAGAAAGACTAAGATCGTCTATGTCATCTTTGGTTTTGAAGTTTAACAAACAACATTAAATGAAGTTGTCTTGAGTGAAATCTTGAGTCCTCAAATATACAAAGAAGTATAAACAAAGAACAAGCTACAATGGTCAAAACACTAAAAGTTGGATGATGGAAGCCAACTCCAGCTAAAATGAAGCAAGCAGCAGCTCCACGGGATAGACCAAACAGGTGCAACGAAAATGGTAGTAAATGGGTGATGTTTTGATGTGTTTAATTGGAAGAGGTAAGTGTAGTGACCTCTTAGCTCAGAAAGCCTTCCTACTAGGGAAGGAAGCTAGAGGAAAATGGTAGAGAAATTGAAAAGAAAGAGTGACCCAAGAGAAAATAGGGTTGGAATTAAATTTTGCAGCATTTCACTAAAGCTTAAAAGTGAGATTTTACAATGGAGAGGCCCTCTTATTTATAAGTGAAGAAGGGCCTTCAATCTGACCTAATTTCCTCCAAAAATTCAAATATAATTCGAGCTTGAGAGCCAAGCTAGTTGGGTCACGCTTCCCACTCTAAGCACACAAGGAAAACATGTGAAATTTGAAATCAGCAATGCAGTGGCTGGGTGCGCCAAGGTTTGGGCTAAGCGCTCAATGTAATTCGGAAGGCAAAGTCCTTTGTATTTCCAACTAGAAGCATAGTTGCCAAATTCAGAATGTACTCATTTTTTCCCTTTTTTAGCTCATTTGCTTCCCTTGGCTTCTCAAGCTTCTTGGGTGGTTCAACCATGGTCTCCAAGCTTTATTAGACCCTACAAAATAATAGTACAAATGTTTTAGACAAGAGAAGAAGGATTTTAATAAGTAACCTTCTATAGAAGTAAAGTGTTGGGTGATCCTTCTTGTTCTTGAATCTTCCTTGCCATGGCTCTAGTAAGAGGTCCAATGTGATTCCTAGATGGTCTTCCATCAGACCCTACCTCTTGAAAAGGATCTGTCCTCAGATCTGCTTCATCTCTTGTGAAAGAAATCAAGTCGCAGATGTTAAAAGTAGGATTGACACCATAACTTTCAAGAAGGTCTAATATGTATGCATTATCATTTATCCTTTTGACCACTTTGAAATGACCATCTCCTCTTGGACTAAGTTTGGACTTTCGTGGAGACAGAAATCGTTCCTTTCTCAAATGAAGCCAAACTAAGCCTCCTTCTTCAAAAACTATTTTCTTTCTCCCTTTGTTGTTATATTCAGAATATTTTTGAGTTTGTTTTTCAATTTGGGTTTTAACCTTTTCATGTAATTTCTTGGCAAACTCCGCTTTAGATACACCTTCTTTATGAAGAAAAAAAGATGATTTTGGAAGAGGTAGTAAGTCAAGAGGTGTAATAGGGTTAAAACCATAAACAACCTCAAAAGGAGAAATATTAGTAGTCTTGTGGACTACTCTATTATAAACAAATTCAATATGAGGTAGATGATCATCCCAACTTTTATTATTACCTCTTAAAATTACCCCTAATAAGGTAGATAAAGATCTATTTACTACTCCAATTTGTCCATCAACTTGTGGGTGACATGTGGTAGAAAATAGAAGTTTAGTTCCTAGTCTTTCCCATAAAATTTTCCAAAAGTGGCTAAGGAACTTAACATCTCTATTAGACACTATGGTTTGAGTAAGCCATGCAACCTCACTATTTATTTAAAGAAGAGTCTAGAGATACAACTAGTATCATCTACTTTGTGGCAGGGTATAAAATGTGCCATTTTACTAAAATGATCTACCACCACAAATATAGAATCATACCCCTTTTGAGTTCTTGGCAATCCTAAAACAAAATCAATGCTTATGTCCTTCCAGGGGTATTAGCTATGGAAAGAGGTGTATAGAGTCCATAAGGCATAATTTTTTACTTGGCTTGCAAACAAGCTATGCATTTAGAACAATGCCTTTGAACATCTATTCTCATGTGTGACCAATAAAATTTACTTTTCAAAATGTTTAAAGTTTTATCAACTCCATGATGGCCCATGAGTCCTCCTTCATGACTCTCTTTAATAAGAAGCTTTCTAATGGATCCTTGGGGTATACAAAGTTTTCCTTTATTAAAAAGATACCCCTCAGCAAGATATAATCCATCAAAAGGCTTCTTAAGACATGATGAATAAGTGAATGCAAATGTTTCATCATTTTCATAAAGTTCTCTTATATCATCAAATCCTAATATTTGTGAGCCTAGGGTTACTAGTAATGCATGTCTTCTAGATAAAGCATCCGCAACAACGTTAATACTCCCCTTTTTATGTGTAATTGATTATTTGATGACTAATGCCTATGACTGCTTCTTCTAACAATCTTAACAGATTAGGCTACTTATGTAATGGATTAGACTAAGTTCTCTGTTTTAATCGACTATCAAACTTATGTAATCGATTATTTCAACACTTAACAATATTAGCTATCCATTTGACATCCTTAACAAATTATCTCACATATAATAGATTATGGCATTTTATTTGTTTTAATCGGTTATGTAACCTGTATAAT
This sequence comes from Vigna umbellata, assembly GCF_029865625.1. Classification (NCBI taxonomy): domain Eukaryota; kingdom Viridiplantae; phylum Streptophyta; class Magnoliopsida; order Fabales; family Fabaceae; genus Vigna; species Vigna umbellata. The sequence continues at coordinate 29,064,249 of NC_142170.1, read as the reverse complement.
TGATTATAACATAGCAGTTTGCCCCGATTAGCTTTCTAAGTGATTTGGTTAAATCTAACATATTATACACCTTTTGTAATCAGTTATTTATACCGGAAATGAAATTTTTAACTTGTTTTAAGCTTGATTCTTTCAACATTAATGGATTCACATATCTAACACAAACACGATAAAGATAAAAACATTTTTTATGTCATTTGTTGTGCAAAAAACCATAGTTAATCATTCCTCATCAAAAACTAAGATATATGGCTAAGCTCTCCTTATCAACAAAAAATCATAAACAACATCTAACAAAAGTCTCTCATTGAAATCTCTCAATAGACTATATGAGAACAATAAGCTAGCTTCTTATGAAAACAAAAGTTCAACTCTTACATAACACTAAGGATAAAAAAGATGTTTCATTCAATACAGTGTTATATCAAGCAAAACTTTCCATAGAAAATATAGTATGATAAATGACCGTTAAATGCTTTAGTCTTGAAAAAGCATTTTATCTTTATAACATTTAATGAATATACATTTGTCTTATCAAACAATGCATTTATTAATGAACTGACAAATGATAAAATATCTTGAACACACTACACTACTTAACGCTTATTAACGTTTAAAACATTTAATTCATATACAAAAAAGTACTTGGATGCTTTTATACTTTGTCTCTTTATATCCGTGCATATCAATAAAGAAAAAAGATATTATCAAAATCACAACATCCAAGAAAAAGATAGTTTGAGAAAAAAAAAACACTCTAGGAATGTTTCCTTGAAGCTATCTTCTCTATCACATCATACAAACTCAAGTTTCGCTTAAGATTGTGAGAAAAAGCTCTGAACCTTACAAAGTAGACTAAAGTCAAACTTCACATCTAAAGGATACCAATTCCTCTAAAGTCAACTTCTCGATCTAACAGTCATCTTTCAGGAGAATATATATATATATATATATATATATATATATATATATATATATGTGTGTGTGTGTGTGTGTGTGTGTGTGTGTGTGTGTGTGTGTGTGTGTGTGTGTGTGTGTGTGTGTGTGTGTGTGGTGCTGTCAAAACAGGTTACCTGGCCCGACCCACCACGAGTTGGTCACTTGGTGAGTCAACCCAACCCGACTCACTTATTAGCAAGTCAAAAAAAAAAAAAAAAATTCAAACCTAGTTCGACTCACCATGGGTTGATGGGTTAAATGGGTTGGCTCACTAGCTTATTTAGTTACAAGTGTTTTTTCAATTAAAAAATAACAAAATTTTCTAATTCAAATCTAAATAAAGGGAAAAGGTTTTAAATTAAATTTATCACCAATCAAATATAAGATTTCATTCATACAAAGATATTACAAAATCTTCTCAACAAAATTTTTAATGGCTTTATAACGATTCAAATTTGTTTCTGCATAAAAATTGAGTTACTAAATATATATTTGTGGATTTTTCATGTTGTCTAATTATTTAACAAAAATTACGTATTAGAAAAATTAGGTGGTTTGAATTTGTTTTGACTATTGGGTCTATTGAGGAGGAGGTTCACCGGGGAGACACAAACACCAATGAGATATGAGTCCAACCATATAAGGGATTGACACCACTCTTTACCCAAAACCTTAAGGCAATGTGTTAATGAGTCTCTTATCTTTATATAGTGCTCTTCTTTCTCATTTTTATCCAATGTGGGACTTATACTCACACTTGGATTCCAACAATCTCCCTCTCAAGGGTGAGTCCCTTCCACATTGGTACACTTCCCCTCCAACGGAAGCATTTCCAACCAACCACAACCACGAATAGCCCTTTCCAATCGGCTCTGATACCATTGTTGGGTCTATCGAGGAGGAAGTTCATCGGAGAGACACAAACACCAATGAAGTATGAGTCCAACCATATAAGGGATTGACACCACTCTCTACCTAAAACCTTAAAGCAATGAGTTAATAGGTCTCTTATCTTTATATAGTGTTCTACTTTCTTATTTCTATCCAATGTGAAACTTAGACTCACACTTGGATTCCCATTGATATATATAATAAAAATCAAATTAAAAATCATTTTAAAATATTATATATCTTAGCATGCATAATCTACTCATTATATGGATTTCTAGAAATATTTAATTCAAAACCGTCTAAAATAATTATCAATTAAACAATTTTCAAATAACAATCAATTTTAAATATTATTTTTCAAACAAAATACAATTGATGAATTTAAAACAAAATTTGTAATCAAGTCATCTTTACACTCATTTATCATAGGTTTTAAAAATACATAAATAACTATTTTACCTTTTTTCAATGTAATTTTTAATCAAAACAATAAAATTTTTCAAAATCTAAAAATCTAGAATAAAAGTATTAAAACATATCAAAATTTTAGTATAAGTATAACAAAGTTGAGAATATTATTTTTATCAAATAACCTCATTAAAATTGATTAAAAATTTAAAAAGAAAAGAAATAAATAATATTCAAAATAAATATGAACTTACTCATATTGAAAATCTAATTTAAAATTTATGCACAATTTCTCAACTACAATTATCTATGATCAAATTCCAAAAAAACAAGAATAGGAAAAAAAGTAAAAAAAAAAAGGGAAAAGAGAGATTTGGAGAAAACAAAAAGAAAAAAGTTTGCAGGAAAAGAAAGAAAGTGTTAAAGAAGAATGAAATGGGTTTTACACTAAAAAGTAATACTTATAAATCAATTACAAGTTAAATAGCTTTGAAAACCTTTTCAACATTAACCAAACTTGTATTTTCCAATTAATTATTTTCTTTAAGAAACATAACCAATAACAACTGCAAACAATCTAATGCTTTAATTGCGGGTATTATTTGTAAGTAAAATGTGATGATTTACCCTTTTAGCAAAGCTGCATGGGAGATGGAGATGGAAAGGAAAACAGACATATTAGATTAATTAGATTACATTTGGATAGGATAATGCAAATGTCTCTTTCTAAGAATTGGGTTTATAAAGGTTAAAAGTGACAGAACATCCTTCGGTGCAAAGTACATTCTCATTAATATTTATTATTATTATTATTATTATTATTGATTAATTATGATTTAATTATCCCATTTTGTAAGCTTCATGCTAACATGTTTGATTGTTGAGAGAGTCCATTAATGATATATTTAAGTATATTTAGTAAAAGAAAGCAAAAAGTGGGAAAATGAGTAGTGAGTGTGGGGATATATATAAGCCCTTGTCGATGTCGGTGGTCCTCACTCGATTTTTATCACGTTGTTCCATCTAACAAGGTTGTTCATTCTCTTGCGTATGAAAAGATTGGTGCAAATGGCTTAACTCGTTTACCTACGAGGGGGTCCTGTGATCACTTTTTAATTTTATTATTCACCAAAAAAATGTACATTAAAATCAATTATGACAAAGTGTACGCAGTTGTTATTCAAGTGGCAGCAAAATTCTTTACTCACAACAACAAAAACAACACATTAATTGGAGTCATCTCAACATCACTCTAAAGCTAAGCTTGTGTACTTGGAAAACACTAAGACAATGCTAATTGCCGAATGTGGGGACAATTATTGCAAAATATTCCAAAACATCAAATCCTCAAATCATCATATTAGGCCCCCAAGTACATCCATTTCTTCATCATTATTACAATGCCAAAATTCAAATGTTTTTTGTGGTATGATCAAGTAAAAACATCTACCATTTTTAAATCAATTGCGAGTGGCTTTCTTAGTATTTGTTATCCTAAGATAATATATGATTTTTAATGATTTTATTCACGCCAATGTTATACTATTTTTGTTATGGCAGACGTCAAATTTGACTACAACATAATGGTTTGTTTATAGAAGGAGATCTCAATTAATTCATACGTTAAAAAATTAATTAATTCAGCTAATTATTGGTGCTAATACAAGAAGAGTCTAATCTCAATTGACACGAAAACTATTCCCATGACCTTTTTAAGCTGTGACACTTTAAAAACAGAATTGACAAGTTCTAACAGCAAAACAAAGTTAAGGTAATGGAAAGAAGAAGAAAAGTAACAACTGTCGAGTCGAGGACAATAATGAACACTAGATATGAAATTATGGTGACTTGACAATACATAATATTTGATGAAAATTATTGGATTACCTACCTACCGTTGAATTTTCTATGGAATGAATATGCAGAACAAAAATGGAAAACCATAAAGAGGACAAACGCATGAGTAAAATTTGATGCTTACTCTAATTCGGCAACACAAACTGAAATGTGGTACGAACCTTATCTCCTATGACACACTGTTAAGGCTTCGCTGCATTATTATCACTCTGAGCCGAACACAAAATGTCTCTGAAAAAAATGCTTGTCTCTTTCTTCTGGGTTGTTTGAATTTCATAATATTTTGTCTGACACACCCTTCAGAAATTGCTTTATATATTCCCTCTTTAAAAACAAAAGAACTGTTTTTTTGTTTGTTTGCAAAGAGAATAGAGCACAGAGGGAACAACCTTCTGACTGCACTGATTCTCCCTTATCTTCCCCTACTCACTTCACTCCAAAATTTTCTTGGCATTCAGCTTTGACCAGTCCTGGGATTTCCCAGTGTTGAATGGCCTGAAACCTGATTGAGTTGGTCTTTTGGTTGGTTCACAGTGGGGGCACTGTGATCATATAATATTAAAAGGGCCAAAGAAAACTTGTATAATATGATCCTAGAACTTGTGTTATGTGGTGCCACTGCCAGCAAATAGTCACTAGGAATTTCGTCACCAGCACACAAAATTGTTTTGTTTGCTTTTGAAATTGCTCATGAAAGCATATGTTTGAACCTTGAACAGAAGCCCCCTGTTGATTTAATACCCACACATGGTTTTTAGTTCCTTGACCTTGTGACAGAATCTGACACACCAACTATTTGTTAAAATAGACTCACACAGAAAGAGAATTTGGACTCACTGTTTGCCATCACTGAGAGGAGCTTATCAACATTTTTTTTTTTAAAACTACATTTATGATTCATCTCCCACCCTTTTCCCCTTCCACTAATTTCAAAATTATGGACAAAATACTCACCAGACTAGTCTTAATCAAACTCCAAAGCTTCTTTCTTTGCAGAAGAATAGAATAGCCCTGCTCACTCACGCAAACAGGATATATAACACTTTCCCTTTGTTCTCTTTTTCTTCTTCTTTATGTTTAATTAATTATTTCCTCTGTGATTCGTTAGTTGGACATAACATAAATAGTGGAATTGGCTAGGAGAAAAAGTTGGCATGCTTTTTCCTGAAAACTATAGAAAAAGAAAGGAGTTCAGAAGTGATGGCTTTCTTTCTTGTTTGCCGTTATACGAAATAAACCCCATCACACATAAGAGAACATGCATGATTGCTGGCTGCAATTAAGATACCAATTCCAACCCAGTGTTATGATGATTATATACATACATACATATATAGGGTTGTTTTTTTTTAGTCTACTACGCTGTCAAGAACGAGGTTTAAATTAAGATTCATGCAGTTAGGCCAATTGTTGTGAATTATTATGATGATAGGGTCCATAATAAAGTTGAGAAGACAAAAAAATAAACAAAAAAGGGAAACTAATTTAGTGGATAAATAAAAGACAAGAGAAAGGCATTAGACAACAACAGCTTTCTTTCTTTCATCAAACAGGAATTGCTTTTTACAGTGGCTAGGTTCAGTTCACTATGCAAGTTAAAAACAAGGACTAAAATCAAAGTCTTTTTAAACATAGAATTAACCTAAAAAAGAGTAATTAAAATCCCTCCCTTCCCTAACATGTCCACAAAAAACAGTTCACGTGAACCGCCATGAAAAGCTACCAACCACATAATAATGTCCACCTTTAGATTCTTCATCAGTTCTGATTGATCCACTGCTTGTGGCCGGAAACCCATTTTGGACATTTGGGGCTAAAATATTTTTCCACCACCCTTGAGTTCAAGAGCTCCACCACAGGTGCAAACTTCACACACCTTGGTGTCTTGTACTGATTTATTGAAGCCCCTAGGCTTATGGCATAGTCCATGAGCTTGTCAAAAGTCCCCTGTTCCACGATCTTTATCTCAAGGGGCCCAATCGATTTGTCTGAGACTCGCCCTTGCCGATACACACTGTTCAGTGATTCCTCTATGGTTAAGCAACAGTCCTCAAACACACACGGTGGAATTGGGGTTGAACCTTTCAGAGCCAGCTCCCAGTACAACACATAGTGCCCAGGGATCGTTGTGGTGTCTGCATAGCTTGTGTAATCAGACACTGATGCATCAAAGGGCACCAAGTGTGTCACAGCATTCTTCATTGCGTTCTGAAGCTCCACCTCATCCGTCTTGTCTGAGTCTATGCTCAACACCACGTTCTTTCTGCACACAAAGTTGAATTGGGGTGCCTTGTTCTTGAATCCAGCCACCCTCAGCACATCACCAACTCTGTAACGATACAATCCTGGAAACACAAAAATCGTCAACTGTCAATTACCAAACCCATTGGTTACACTTGTTTAACAATTTTCTTCAATGTTAAGGATGTTCACGGTGAATTACAACTGCAATTAAAACTTTAGACAATGTTGACAAGGTGATGAGGAAACCATGACTAAAATTTAGAACCTTGATGTTGAGATAAAGGGTGAGCGAAGGGTGTGTGTTTATTCTTACCAGCATAGGTTGTGACAACGAGTTCATATTCTTGGCCAAGTTTGACATCAACGAGCTCAACCAGCTCCTGCTGTTGTTTCTCATTGAGGGATCTGGGGGTGTGGAGAGGGTCATTGACTCCATTGCTTCGGTTAACAGGCAAGAACTCGAAGTAGCACATGGTGGGAATAAGGGTGTAAGAGACCTCACTGGGTTTGCAAAGAGGGTTTAGGTTAACACCAAAATAGCACTCACTGGACGCATACATGGTGCACACAAGCGGGAGTCCATTGCTGTAGTAGTCCAATGTGGGGATGTACTGTGACATTGTCCCGGTCACAATAACATCCACATACTTAGTATTTGGCCACAGCCTAGTGATTATGCCCTGCCATGAGCTCTTGCTACACTCGGTCTGGATAAGATCCGCGAGCTTAGGATCAGGTTTGAGGATCTTCATGACAGCCTCACGGACGGAGGTGTCAGTGATCTGAGAGTTGATGGTTCCAGTTCTGATGTCGTTGCAAAGGAGGGACCAGTGTTTCTCAAGGAACCTAATGGCTCTTATGAAGCCAGAGGCAAAAACTGCCCCCACACGGAAAACTTCTTTGTTTTGGCAAAGGCCACAAAGGAGTTGGGAGTACATGCTTTGGTAGGAGTCAGGGCAGAGGACAGTCTCATTCGGGCTGGTGTAGTTGGTGTAGGGGTCATAGGGTCTGTCTTTGAAATAGGAACTTTTGTAGTAGCTGGTCAGAACTGGACGAGCCACAATCCCTCCAGGTGTTTTGGCCTCGGATTTTATGAACATTAGGTACATTCCTTTGCCCTTTTCCAAACCAGGAACAAACAGGCTCATCACTGGCATCAGAAGCCCATACAGTGAACTCCTCCTCCCTAGATCCTCTTCAATCGTTGGCATCAGCTTCCTCTCACCTCCTGATGTCCCAGAACTGCAAAAGCAAAAATGAACACACAATAAGAAAACCAAACAAACAACCCCATGAATATTTTGACATGCCCATGTGCACAAACAAACAAAAAAGGACACGAAAAACAAAACCCATGATAAAAAAATGCTCTTTTATCTTCTCTTGTTTCCACTTAAGTTAGACCTCGGCCACTCTATGAGGTCCGGTCTTAAGTTCAAACTTCATTATGTTATTTATTATATACAAAAGAAAAAAGTTAAAACTAGACCAGTCCACTAGGATCGGCATAGGTGTTGGTTGTAGTGTATACAAGAGAACGTTGGAAGTAGGCCAAAAAGAGAAGGAAGTTTGTGTATGACAATATATATGTGCGTGCAGCATACCTAGTGAGAAATTCTGAGATGGGTTTGGAGCAAAGGATTGGAGAAGTGTCACCATTGGCGATGCGGTTGATGTCAGGTTGGATATCCTCGTAGGTTATGACAGGCAAGAGTTTCTTGAAAGTTTCACGGTCTGTCTGGCCGTGGAGACCGTGTCTCTTCAGGTACTCGACGTTTGCATTGTTGGAGAGGATTTCGGAGAGGACCCTCTTCTGAACTTGGTCGGCGTTGGCGGTGACATCCTCAATAAAGTCGAGAATTTTCTCGTTTTGCTCAACAAGGTTGTAGTCCCTTGGTGCCTCAGGCATGGTGATGGTGTGGTGGTTTAGCAGCTAGCTGGCAACACAACAACCTTGTTGCGGTGTGAGTATGTGTTTTGGGAAGGAAAGGAAACAAGAGTTTGGTGTGCGTGTGTGTGTGAGAGAGAGAGAGAGATAGAGATAGAGAGAGAGAGAGAAAGAGAGAAGAAGAAGACAATGACTCTAATAGTAATAGAAGCTGGTTAGGAAGAAGCTAGGAGATGGTGTTGGGCGTGAGTTGAAAAGAAGAGAGAAAGTGGTTTATATAGAGGCACATGTCAAGCTGGGTTTGTTAGATGCGAAGGACTAGGGAGTAAATAGATGTAAAACAAAAGGGTAGAATGGGGAATATGTAGCCGTTTTGTGTCACTTTTTGTTTTTACTTTTTCCTATATATCTAAACATTTATATCATGACAAAGCACACTATACAACATACAACTTCCATGCATTTATGGTCTTGTAATTAGGAGGGCATTTGGGCACGATGGGAAAGACTAGGCGAAGGACTTTGATTTGGCTTGTTAGGAAAATAAATAATGAATTGGTTTTGGTTATAGGGAAATTATTAATGATAAAGGGGAAAGAAAAGAAAAAGAAACGTGAAGTGAGAAGAAGGCATAAAAACACAATTTCAATTGGAAATGACTTGGCATATTATTTGAACATGAGTGAATGAATACCATCACCGCTTTTTAAAGATAGATAGATTGAATGGAATCCATGTGCAACATAAAAGGAATGCTTATGGAGTCACTTTGAAATGCTTTGCGGTTGTTGTCAAAGTGCTTAAGTAGTAGAAGATTGATAGTCCATATCTTAAAGAGGGGCATAAGATCAAATAATGTGGAATAAAGACAAACCTATATCCCATTATCCCTTTGTCTCGTATTGGATTGGCCAACCAAAATTCATTATTATTTGTTTCACCAAAATCGCACGAACCCATGTGTCAAAATAACAAACTTTTTCAATTTTCTCACCAAATTCAAAACAATTATTACGCATACATATTTTGGTTTCCAAAAATTTAATTTACACCCATTTAGCATGCGTTTGGGATCACAAATTCGCACTTGTCGTACAAGAAAAACGGCCTTGCGGAAGAAACCTCATTAAAAATGTTTTTAGGTACTTAATTAAATAATTAACCGGCAACATCCGGTAAACACGGTGTTTAAGTAAACCCATGGCCTGCGCGCTTGGAGTGTGGTGGGGGATGTCCTACGGAATACCGGCAGCCACTTACTTAATTAAGTGGTTAGTTACTTGTAATACCGGTAACAAAAAATAACGGCGTTCGTCGAATTTCCCGCGATATTCCGTAGTCAAAGTTGAGAGTACTTGGATTGGGAGAGTGAAGACGGGAAGGGATATTGTGTGAGTGGTGTACGGTAAAGTGGTGGAGTTTCTTGTTTACGAGTACAAAAGATCGGGCCAGCAGGATGCAAAACTTGGTAGGACGACACGTGTGACATTTTTTTCATCCATTCTAATATTCCTTTAAAATATATTACTGTTTTTACCCGTACATGGACGAGATTTTTTTAGGAAAATGATAAATAAATTTTGTTTATTTTAATTAATTTTTCATTATAATTAATGAAATGTTTGTAAAATGATTATAATTTTGTAAGAAATGCAAATCTAAACTGTTTAAAAAAAACTAAATTAAATTAATAAAAATAAAATGACAGAAATATGATTGTTCAATTCTATCAACTATTCTTATATTTAACTTCTTGAAAGCACGAAGTCTCAAATCATGCTAACTAAGAACATAAGTTTTTTGAGCATCAATATATCTAAGTAACTAAATAAGTGAATAAGTTTTTATAATTATTAAAGTATTAAAATAACTACAATTAAAAAAATAACCTACGTAACTAAATAAAAAATATTCTTGTGATAGAAATTACCTATGATGAAATCAAATAGATTGATTCACCTAGCTTTCCTTTCATGCTCTTTGATCATTCACATGATTTGGAACTGTCGCTTGGCTGTCCAAGGGCATATATAGTGCCACGATTGCTCTGATTTCAAAATCCATATTAAATTTACAATTGATTGACGTCAGGACAAAAGGTGAATGTTGTTGTCCAAATTAACTAAGTAAAAAGTTACGAAAAGTTGAATTGTGGGGGTTCAGTGTTATAAAAACTTGTTGAACCATCTAGTTGAAATTGTACAATCTAAGATTGGAGTATAGCAAGTCTATACCATTTGTTGGGTCAGAAATGTTGAAAAACATTTATGACTATATGCTTGATCTCTGCTCGAGTCAACACCCGACAGATTTTTAAAGCTAACAAGCTAACCAAAATGCTGTGAATTATTGGAAACTTCTCAAGTTATACACTGAATATTAAAATAATAATAATAATAATATTGGTTTATACAGATAATCATATTTGTAACATGTGTTCTAAACTACCCAATTTTGCAAACATGTGCCCTACACGATCCATTTTTATAAATATGAAATACTTCAAATAACTTGCTTTTTAGTTATTGTTTATTGCAAAATCATGGCAACACTAAGATCCAAGAAAACTTTAAAATTTAGAAGTGTTTTTTTTTTTTAATAAGACTTAAGAGTGTTTTAATGGAATTTATATATTTTCATAAGATGTTGGGTAATTTAGTTAGTGAGAGTTTTTTTGATGAGTTAAGTAGTCACGAGTTCATATCTTGACTAGATCGTAAATTTAATGTTATTTATCTATTTTTATTGTAACAAGTGCTACACATGTTATTTTATGTGTTAGAAAAGTGATGCCTTGTATATCAAACCAAGAGGAGTGAATTGGATTTTGCCTTAAAAATTGTTTTTTTCAAAAGCTTTGCAAAATCTTTTGGTTTTCTTGAAATCAATACAACAAGTATGATGAATCAACAATAAAAGAGAAAGGATAGAGAAAGATTAACTCAAACAATTTATACTGGTTCGGCCAATGCATTCAGTCTTCCTTCAACAATCCGAGTTGAAGGGATTCCACTATAATGATAGAGTTACAAGAATACATAGATATTCCCTCTCAATGTACTTCTTGCCCCACTAAAAATCACTATAGTACCAAGATGTGAATAACCTCACAATCTTACCAAAAACAAAGAACACTCACAACTCTCTTTACACCTTGAGAGCAATCCCAAGTCTCAATAAGAACAATCACATTTCTCTCCCCCTAGCACAACAGCACAGGAACACAATACTCATATTTCAAACGTTGAAATTGATCTTCTAGGTACACTCCACTAGTGGAGAATGAATTAGTATTGTTCAACCTAGTTTCTTGATAGAATCTTGATGTGTAAACCCAAATATGATCCTTGATTTTTCAAGAAAGTTCTTGGACGTTCATGTAATTAATACTCAATCAAAATGTTAGTTATGAAATTGATAGCTCAAAAGATTAGTTTGAAACAACGCACAAGACAATTATTTATAGGATTTTTTAATCCTGATGCAATTTAATCGATTACAAAATTAATGTAATCTGTTAAGCTTTTCGTTCTGCTTAAACAGATTTGCCTCTGTTTAGATTTAACAGATTATATAGCGCTTGCAATCGATTAAACAATTCATACAAGCCAACAATAAATTCATATGACCATTAGAAACAATTGAGGCTTTAAATAATATTGATTTTGACAAATGAAACAAACTTAACCGATAATGCAACTCATGTAATCGGTTTTGTTCAACACTTACGCATATTTTCAAAACAATTTCTATTCTAAACAAATCAATACACAAATCAAACACATCTTGGCATAACATCGTGTTTTAATCGATTATACAACTTATGTAATGGATTACTACACAAGTGTTAACCCATGTTAAGTATATAATGATAGTTAGAGAAATCTAATAAATTATGTACATTGCTTAACCGATTATTTCTTCCAGAAATGAAATGTTCATTCTGTTTTAACTCATGATTCATCAGCAACTAATGAGTACATATATCAAACACATCAAGCACAAACACAATATGAATAAAGCAATTGTTATGCCATTTGTTGTGTAAGAAACCATAAAACCATTTTCTTGCTCATCATAAAAAACATTGATATGTAGGGTAGGTATAGCTCCCCCTGTCAACAATATGTTTATTAAATTTATGGTGTGTGTTGACATGTTGGTAAAGGTGTTTGTCTAGGGTGGAATGGATGTGAGTTCCAATCCTAAGGAATGAGTTTTAAGACAACCTTTTTATTATATATTTGCTAAGGGGCAATGTCTTTTCCTTTTATTATTTTAGGTTCAGAAAAATAAAAGGCACATAAGTAAATAAGTTAGAAAGAGTCAATGGGTGGTTATGAGATTGGAACGTGGAATAAAAAGAAAAAGAACAGAAATTATATCAATTTTTAAAAAAACCAGTTGAGGAAAAATAAGAGGCACTATGTGGGTGGTTTTCAAAGGTTAAAACAATGGAAGAAAAGAAAGGGAGTGATGTTTCTAAAAAACACACAAAACCGTACTAGAACGAGAAAGAGAGATAATTGTGAGAGAAGGGACAGATAAAGAGAAAAACCTATGTGAATATTGTGTGATGAACGTGAGAATTAAGAGAGAACATTGAGAGAGAGAGAGAGAGAGAGCACAGGCGTGAGAAGCTGGAAGAGAGATAAGAGTGTAGTTGGGAATTTGTAGAAAGGAGAAAGAGCCATTCTTGGACAGCGGAAATGTGAGTCTGGAAAAGGGTTTGGATAGCTAGGATATTGTGTGTAGATACAACCCTAGAATTGGCCAGATATGGGAAAGTTTACCTAGTTCTTATTATTTGTGAATGAAAGCATGTTAAACTATTTTATTTTCCACAAAGTCATTACGTGATGGCATGTATGTTTTTGTAATGAGATAAAGGTACATATGGTTGCTATTTATTGTTTTATTCCTAAGCCTAATGTACCCATGATGCAAAGATTGGTATCTGCATGAATGTGATGTTTGTCATGGATTATATGCACTAGCATGGGTTGTGATAATATGAATTGTGAGTTTTAGTCTTTGGTATGGTCATGAGCGTGAATGTAGGAGGGAGAACATCCAAGTTAATAATATTTTGGTATTCCAACATGTCCTTCTAAGTATTAGAATCTGTCATAGTGTGTTGGCATGCTTGTTTGTAATCCTCTTATCATTTTGTTTGGGGTTGAATTAGTATTGGTGCAGTTAGTGATGTTTTGATGTGTCAGGTTAATGTCCTAGTATAATAAGTTTTCTTGGTTCACATTAGTTGATGAGTTCTGGTGCTGATTAAGGTCCAATATTTGTCTTAACAATCTCAATACGTTAATAAAGTAAATATGGTGTGGTTGAGGCTCTAAGTTAGTGAGTTCAATTGCCTAAGGTCTCTACTAGCGGTTTAGTTGTTAAAAAGACTCTCTTTATTGTGTTTCAATGCTATAGGGTGTTTCCACTAGTGTTAGATGTTGTCATAGGTTCCTATAGTGGTTTCAAGTGTTATAGGATAAATATTTTAGTTCATCGTTGGTTATCTAAAGATTATTGTTCAATTAATTATTGTCTTAGATTTTTAAATTAATCAATGTAAAATCTCAATTAATTTGTTGGTGTTTTTACTCTATACCAAAGTACATTCTCAATTAAAAGCAAGAACTTTGTAGATTAATCATAGTAAAGTTAACCAAAGTACATTATCAATTAGATATTACTATGCCTAATCATGTTTATTCTTTTACCTCCTATATCAAGTAAGAAGCTAATTAATCAAAGTACATTTTGATTAATTCTTGTTAAAGTTTTCACCTATGACCAAAGCACATTCTCAATTATTGGAAAAAAAAACTTATTGAATCACATGAAAGTTTCTAACTTTAGTCAAAGTAAATTCTCAATTAAAATTAAAAACCCTTGGACTCATAGGATTGATATGTTATGTATATTTAACACCATGCTAACTTACAATGTAAAAATAATTACTTTTACTTATTAAGAGATAAAATCTAAGACCTGGGAAAATTAGATATGTAGAAAATGTGTAGTCATGGGAGTCGTTATTTAAAATAAGAAAAGATAATATTATAGAAGTGAAAGGTAGCATAGTTGGGTAAAATTCCTTATTATGGATTGGTGGTCATGTGTTTTATTCTTGTAGTGTGCATAATATTTATTTATTTCTTTTATTATTTGCTTTAGGTTGGTATTTATAATAATTTTTGTGCATTGTCGGTTAAAGTATGAATAGACTATTGTGTTTGTTTAACTATAATTTTAAGTATTTCTCTTAGGTCTTATAATAAGAAAACATAACAAGAAGATACCTTTATTTTTAGAAATTTTAATAATTAGGAAAAATATACAAATGTGGTTAACTATTTTAAATAAAAGATAAAATAATTCGTTATTTTTTATTTAAAGGGTTTATTTTATTTTAAAAGATTTTCTAAAAAAATAAGATTTTGTTGAAAAATTATTCAATTAGAAAAACCATTATTAGATATTGTTAGATATTTTAAAAGATATTCTTGGATATTGATATATACTATATACATTTACAAAATTAAAAGATATCTTTAGATATTATTAGATATAATTAGATATTATTGTTAGATAATAATAATAAAATAGAATGTAGTATTTAGGGACTTATCATAATCAATTAGAATCAAAACATTAAGATAAAATATATTATGTAGGGACTTATTAGAATTAACTATGTTAAAGATAATTTTACTATATTATGAAAATAATGGACTTTTATAAAGTATTTAGAAAAATAAACCCAATTGGGTTAGGTATGCCTTTTGTTAGCAAGATTATTATTAGATATCTTAGATATATATCTTATTCTTATCTTATCTTTATCCTTTATCTTTAGTTAATTTGTTATTACTCCTTATGAATATTTTGTGCTTAGCCCATATTTCTTTTATTATAAATAGAGTACCCTTTACGTATATTCAACACAAGAAAAATGAATCTCACACATAGTTGTAACTATATTAGACATCTTCTATTTATACAAAAACTCTGGCCATTAGGAAAAACAGACAGAAACTTTGAGGGTATGAGTGTGAGTTTGATCGAGTTAAGATCTGTGAGAGCTTAAGGGTGTTGTTGAAGGACATTGTTTATTCTAGGAAAAAGTCTTAGCGGGAAACCCAAGTAAGGGGAGCTTACATTCTTGAGTTTGTTTTCTTGTTTTCTTGTTTTCTTTTCTTGCCATGTTGTTGGATACGTTGTCGTGGTATTTTGTATGATGTTATGTTGTTTGAGTTTGTAGTTATGTTTTTTCTGTATGATGTCATGTTGTGTGTGCTTGGTCGAGCTGTTTGTTATGATCATCGAGTTGTATGTGTTTGGTCGAGCTGTTTGTGATGATTGTTGAGTCGTAGGTGTTGTTGGTCGTATTGTTCTGTTTCGTTGTCGAGTTGTGTGGTTGGTTGTGTGATGAATGAACTCATATTGTTGGGTTATGAGTTCGATGGGTGGTGTTATGAGTTGTAAATACCAAATTGCGTACGACTAAAATTTGGTTATAATGTGGTTGTGTCCGAGTGAAGTTGAAACAGGTGCGGTTGTTATGTCTTCTTGTCATACTTCGTTAATTTATGGTTGTACCTTTCCTCTTGCAATAGAGTCGAAAGGTGGATCTCTTCGTCTTTAAGAGGTGGTGCAAAAGATGGTCTTTTTGTCTTTAAGAGACGGTAGAAGAGACGAGTCTCTTCGTCCATAAGGGGTGGTAGAAGAGACGAGTCTCTTTGTCCATAAGGGGTGGTAGAAGAGACTAAGATTAGAGTGTCACCCCTTCCTCTTGCGAATGGGTAGAAAGGGATAGATGTCTCGCACGTAGAGTTTCAACTCATACTGGATTTAAAGTTGATGTGAGTAGTTTAAGAAGTAGGGGAGATAGGTCCGAAGCTGCAGTAGTGGACCACTCGAATAGTTCTGTTTTGGTAAAATAGGAATGGTGTGGTGAAGTATAGAAAAAGGCATAAAAGATAGTTGGTTTAGGCTTGATTTGCATTTGCACGACACGTGGTGTAGAGCTAGTGGGTTGATCGTGATTTTTTCAAGGGAATGGTGGTTTGTTATTGTATAGTCTTACAGTGTATTGATGTGATTGTGTGTAATAGGATTTTGGTAAGGAAATAACAACTGAAATATAAATGTTGCATTGATGTCTTGACGTGAAGTGTTAGGAAACACTAGAAGGGGTGTTAAATAATGTTTTTATAAATCCTTTTTTAAGCTAATGTTTGACCATGGTCGATGGATGATCCTCATGATCAACTTGGTTCTTACATTATAAAGGTTGTTCTGATAGATGCATTTATGGTTTCTATATCTAGCTTATCTTCATGACATTTAGGAGAAGTGACTCACAAAAAAAGAGGTGTTTGTTAATAGGCGGGCATGTTAAGGATTTGCTTTCCGCATAGGATGAACGTTTGTAAATCTAAAACATAACACAAACATTTTATACTGGTTCACTTAACTGAGCTATGTCTAGTTTCAATACATATGGGTATTCTTACCACTTCTGGTTACATTAGTAAAACTCAGTAACCTCGTTACTATGACTAGTACCAAGTATCACCCACTCCTGGTTCCCAGTATTATTCACCACTCCTGGTATCTCTAGACGCTCCCAGTATCCTCCAAATACATCGTCTAGTTGAGTTTAACCCACTCCTGGTTGTCATAGTCAACCTAGTAACCGTCGTTATTGTGACACTGACTAAGTTTCACCCACTCCTGGTTGTGTAGTATTATTCACCACTCCTGGTATTCCTAGACACTCCCTATATCCTTTAGATACACTATCTAGTTGAGTTTAACTCACTCCTAGTTGTCGTAGTCAACTTAGTAACCCCCGATACCGTGACCCTGACTGAATTTTACCCATTTCTGGTTGTGCAGTATTCTTCACCACTATTGGTATCTCTATATGCTCTAGGTATCCTCCAGATACATTGTCTAGTTGAGTTTAACCCACTCCTGCTTTCCATATACACACTCGTTTAGCTATCGTTTAACTTCATGAAGTTAAACATAAGAGTTTCACTCATTTCTAGTTTTCACTAGACACACTTGTCTAGCTACCGTTTCTCCTTAAAGTTAAACGTAAAGTGTTTTAATTGTCTTTAGAATTTACAATCAAAGGACTGGTTACAAGTTCTTAGACGATAACACTCGTAGAGAGGATATGTGTTTAATAAAATTTAATCTAATAGATTCACTGAATATTTTCTGTTTTCTCCCTTCTTACAAAAGTAAGCTTATATATCAATGAAGCTTGAGAGTGTTTCTTTTCTTAAGCTTTTTTCTCTCTCTTTCCTCTTTCACATAGGATTTGACTCTAAACAGTTTTGAGAAAATCCTTGATCTGTACAAGAGGATGATTTTCATATTAATCTTTAAGAGTCCATCTTCTTACTCTTCTTCTTCAAAGATGTTCTATTTATACTCCTTTTGACACTGTAGTCGTTAAACTATGTTTGTCCTCAAGATTTGGTGATAATGTAGCAATTAGACGATGCTTGTCCTTGATATTCGACTCTTTGTAGCTTTGTCATAGGTGGCAGTCATAGATTGATGTCTTCCTCTTAGAGCAAACTTATTTTTTCAATACTTTATCAAAAGTAGATCTTACTATCTCTTTGGCACGACTTTTGATGAAAAGATCGTTCCACAAGTTTCTTTTTGTCTCTAATGTCTATTTAACTTGTATTTGATAGAGCAGATGAACACATGTGCATACTCTATTGCCAAAGAAGAAAATGAGAGTGCAAACAAAACCATTAACATAATGATAAAATAAAACTAGACAATATCCACAAATGTACATGTACATATAGAGAAAATAATATAGAAGATATTAACGTAGGTACCAAACGCTGTTGCTTTGAATTTTAATTTGAAATTGGTTTTTGAATTCTTACACTATTTGAAGGAGAAGAAAAGGAAAACTACAATGGGTACGTGTTGTGATTGAAAGCAAAAATAAGACTTCTTGTGAGAGAAAAATCACAAAAAGTAAAATTGTAGTGGCTATATTTGTATAAACCTTACATGTGTAATAATATTAAAAAAATTATTTATACTATTATATAAAGAAAACAATTTTTTGGTGTACACATTTTTATTTTCAGTTTTAGTCTTTAATAAGTTAATTGTTTACCAATTTTACTCTTTAAGTGATTTTTTTCTTCAATTAACTATTTTTTCAAATTCGATCTTTTTACAATTTAAACATTTTTAATAAAATATAATTTATAAAATAATTAAAAAATATCTATAATAAAATTATAAATTTATATTTATTTTTATAAAAAATATTCTCATAACTTATGGTATCCCTAGATACTCTCAGCATCCTTTAGGTACACTTGTCTAGTTGAGTTTCACCTACTATTGGTTGTGCAATATTTTTCACCACTTTTGCTATCTTTAGACAATCCAAATATATTTTGATATGTTGTCTAGTTGAGTTTAACCAACTCTTGGTTTCCACTAGAGAATCTAGATATCTTTCCGATATATTGTCTGGATACTGTTTAACTCCACTAAGTTAAACGTTATAGTTTCACTCACTTCTGGTATCCACTAGACACACCTGTCTAGCTACCTTTAACCTCATCGAGTTAAATGTAATGTGTTTGAATTATTTTCAAAATTTATAATCAAAAGATTGATTATAAGTCTTTAGACGATAACTCTCGCAGAAAGGATACAAGTTCAATACAAATCAATCTGATAGACTCACTAAGTGTTTTTCTCTCTTCTTATAATAGTGAGCTTATATATCGATGAAGCTTGAGAATGTTTCTATTCTTGAGCCTTTTTTCTCTCAGATATTCTCTTTTGAGTTCGTGCTCTTTATTTAGCTTTTCTCTCGACGATGTTTGCTTGAGCTTTTTCTTCCAATGTGCTTGATGGAAACCTATTTAGATAACTAAATGGATATCCATTCAAGGAGCATTAACATAGCTAAGGCTAAAAGAGGAAAGTAGAAAAAGGACTTTCAAAGCTATTTCTTGCTTTTTTGCAAGCCTTAGAAGGAATTTAACAAAAACCATGTCAAGGAGAAATTCGAGAGGAAAAAAGATTACAAAACACATTATTCCTATGGAAAATTAATCCTTCCTTCTATTCCAAATACTTGTATATTCTTGTTTTATAGGATTCAATAAAGGTAGACACCATGGACCATCCAACTATGGTCTTTTGACAAAGGAATTAAGTTGGCCAAGTTTTTGAGAAGTTAAGCTAAAGGGCTTCCGAATTTAGTTTGCAAAGGAGATTGGCTTCCAATTTCATAAATTACTCAGCCAATAACCTTGGAAGCCCAACGCTTGGGAGAGATGTTTCACATGTGCAATGTTTTCCATGTGTTATAAGGCGTAGATTGTGTGAGCAAGCCAGCTAGCCTATCCAACTGGAAATTATTTGAATTTTAGAGGGAATTATGTGTTGGAAGTCCCACATCGACTAGAGATAAGGCCAATTTATAATATATAAGTGGGTGCAAACCTCACTCTACAAGCCGGTTTTGTGGGGTTGAGTTAGGCTTAAAAAAACACTTTCTAATATGGTATCAAACCCATGGCTAGAGCCTTTCCTAGCGAGATCTATGTGGGCATTCTGTTCCACCCATTGTCGGGCCATTATCGGACCACCCATCAATTCTACTCTCACGCTCGAGATGTCTATACCTCGGCGTGAAGGGGGTGTGTTGGAAGTCCCACATCGACTAGAGATAAGACCAATTTATAATATATTAGTAGGTGCAAACCTCACTCTACAAGCTGGTTTGTGGGGTTGAGTTAGGCTTAAAAAATCACTTTCTAATATTATGGGTTAGAACTTGAAGCATCCTCCAATTATAAATAGGAGTGCTTGGTTCATGTAATTTCTCACTTGAGAGCTTAATGAAATGTTGCAGAGTTGATTCCAGTTTCTTATGCTCTTTAGTCACCTGAGATTTTTAAATTCTCTTACTCTCTTCTAGCTTCCTTCCTTGTTAGGAAGGTTGTTTGAACTTAAAGGTTTCAAACACACTCCATTCTTTCATTCAAACCTTTATCAAACACCTTCATCAAGTCAATTTTCGCTGCACTTCTAGTTGTTCGCTGTGGATTTCACGTTTCATGCTTGGAGGAGCTTCCATTAGTGTCATTCTCTTGATTCTCTTTTCTAATCATCTTCTATTTAAAGGTTTCTTTCTTGATTCTCTTTTCTAATCATCTTCTATTTAAAGGTTTATTAAAAATATATGTTAGACATAACTTTTACTTTATCCTTATCAGTCTTGTTAAAATAATATATAATTGAGTACAACTTCAAGATAAATGCTTATATACCTTTTTTTAAGTTTGTTTTAGGATCAAATGATTTTTCTTAAAAGGTAAAAAGTACACATTAATAAAATAATGGTATATTAATCCACATTAATATATATATATATATATATATATATATATATATATATATATATATATATATATATATATATATATATATATATATATATATATATATATATATATATATATATATATATATATATATATATATATAAATTTGTCTATATTTGTGCACAATCATGTGCCTTACTTCTGAAAGAATTTAATTGTATATAATGCATGGTTCAACGACAATATAAAATGTCTTACACAAAACTATGATAAATAATGCTTATTAAAATTTAAACGTAAAAAAATAGGTTTCATCTAGTTTAGATAAATTGTAACTCATGATTTGAGATCCATAGATGATTCCAAAAAAATATAGATTTGTAACATGAATAAATTATATGAGTAAGTGAAACGTATGTTCACATTGACAACGAAAGTTTTTTTTTCTTACACAATTAATTATACGGTTTTCATATTCGAAAGCAATGGATACCTTTAGTTTAGTTAATTGAGACATCTGTCTGAGTGCAATTTGATATAATTTATATGATATACATCATCCATATCCTTTAATATTTTAACTTGGTAAATTATTTATAGAAAATATTTTGTCATAATCATTGACTACGAAGTCTGTCAATTAACTAATGACAATAACTACATTTTATCGCATAAAATAAATGCATTCACGACTTTAGAAGAGTCATATAATTCACATTGTATGAACTCATGAATCGAGAGAAATTGAATACATTAGATAAAGTTGTGGAGAAGTTTAATTTAGGTGAAGATTTCTCAAATTAATTTGTCTAAGTGTTGTTAACCTAACTGTACCAAGGCAGACAAAACTGAAAAATTTGGAGTCATGATTGTCGTACATGCATAACATAACCATTTCGAGGTCTTTGTTTGTATTTTTATTTTCCCAAAAAATTATTTTGCAACATAAAATTCCTCTCCAATCAAATAGAATTATTATTTTTAGAATATTGAATGCATTTGGTCATTGTTTGTAGTTGAATTAAGGGTTAAATATGTTTTTAGTTCCTAAACTATTGGCCGTTTTTGGTTTTCGTCCCTCTTTCAAAGTAAGGTACAATTTGGTCCTCATTCTTTTCGAAAACGTTCGTTTTAGTCCTCGAAAACTAACACCGTTTAAAAATTTGGTCCTCATTTAGCAATAAAATAAGGACTAAAACCAAAATTCCGAGGACTAAAACGAACGTTTCGAAAAGAATGAAGACCAAATTGTATCTTACTTTGAAAGAGGGACGAAAACCAGAAACGGCCAATAGTTTAGGGACTAAAAACATATTTAACCCTTAAATTAATAAGGATAAAATAGATGAGTATGAATAGCATTAAAATTGACATGAATAAATGAAGTGTAGTTAAGATTGAAAAGTAGGGTTGTTGAATTTGTGTTTAGTTTTTGTTTGAATTTAGCGTTTATTGTGGTGAGATAAGATGACTTAAGAAGCAGGGAAAGAGCCGACCATTAGGTATTGAAAAGCAAAGTCAAAAATAAAAATGATACGAAAAGTGATACAATAATAATACTTGAATTCTGAAACTGTATGTGTAAGTATGTCTGCTGTTTTACTTTAAGAAGCAACACGTACGTACGTAATTGGCAAGCCACAACAATAACACATTTTTTCTTTCTTCCCAAAAAAGATCATCATCCTAAATTCAAAAACCTCATAATTCACCAATTCCAACTATCATAATGGTGCTTCAAAAAGCTCCATGATTCAACTTCATCATCAATTTATTATCATTTCTTTTAGAAATATAAATTAAAGTTAAAATACATTTAAATAGCAATAAACAATTATTATAAAATTAACAAATAAAAAAATATATTTATTATTTCAATAATTTAATTTTAATTATTTATTTCAAAAAGTAAAATTATACACACACTTTCTTTAATATTAAAGAGAAATTTCAGCAAAGAATTTTTTATATGTTTTACAAACTTTTAGTGAATATATATTTTCGTCCATAAAAGTAAACAGAGACTTAAAAGAATTTCTATATACTTTTCTAAAAAGGGTTTGTCATATGTCCTATAAAGAATGCAAAAGCAGTAATAATATATAAGTTGATCAACTTTTTACAAATATATATATATATATATATATATATATATATATATATATAGAATAACATCAAAATTAAATTATTTCATAAAATATGATAACTACGTGTTAAGAGGTGACTGTGTGGTTGGTAACATTCCGTGAACTCCAAGTATAATTTAATTCACAAAATCAACTTAATTATAAAGTTTATACCTATTGATTTTATCTCTAGATGTGAAACGTCTAATACTTCAATTAGATATCAATTATAAATTTAATGTGAAATCAAACCTATACACCAGATATTTATAAATTAATTTTTTATAAAAATCTCTATGCATGATACAGAGAGAAAGTAATTTTAGTACCTTTTAACCGTATCCACTTCTACTCATCTGTATAACATAATAACTTATATTTTATAGTTTTATATTAGAGCATGCTGAATTTCAATTTTTATGTATTTTCAATGCATTATCGTCTAATATAATAAGCTAATTATTTTTATTTATTTGTAACATAATCATAAATATCCTTTGATAATATTATTGTGTGCCCATCTCATTGTCGTCTCGTCATATTTTCTCTCATTCTTTTATTATCAACTTGAAACCTGCAATATATATATATATATATATATATATATATATATATATATATATATATATATATATATATATATATATAATTATGCTTCAAAAATGTGAAAATATGTGTAATCCTGAAGCATAATACGTATGAAATAAATAAGTAGCGCGATACTTAAGGCAACGATATTTTATAATAATGTCGCACAAGATGGATCTTAAAAATCACGATGAGTCATTTTCTAACAAAACCAAACTTAAGACGTAAGCCATAAGCAACAAACAATTTTTCTTTTCTATACATTTATACAGTTTTAAGTAATACGAAATTTGTAATATAGTTAAACTAATTATACATGTTTTACATCAAATAATTTACATGGCTGTTTTAGATCAAATAATTGTGTAAATATTAACTGTGCATAACAATTTTAGATTAAACAATTATGTAAGAATTCTTTATGTACATATCATTTACTCTTAAAAATTACGCTTTTTCATTAAAAAAAAACTTACATACACACTACAAAATGATCTCTTCGGTTACTTAAGACTATTATATATACATGATTTGAACTAAAAATAATTTGCTAAATTGAATCAATTATAAACTAAGTAATGCAGGATTTAACAAACATATTAAAATGAAATAATTGAGTTCTCCTAACTCTGATAAAAAAGAAAAAGAAAAAAATAACAAGAAAATAAGAAAAAGAAAACAAAAAACAAAAAAATTATCACCTCTTAGACACCTTCTCTACGAGATGAAAGAAAAACATGTGAAATAGACGAGTCTATTATACTACAACAATAATAAGTATATCCTTAATCCATTATTACCAAAAAAATAGATTTCTATAAACCATCTCAACTGGAAAATTGCATATTCAATTAATAGTCAAAGATACAATTTTGGACATGAATTTGATTGTAAAAAGAACAAAATCATATTATTCAAATAATGACAATATTGAGAAATGTTAACTCCAACAAGCCTTATAATATAAGATTTGATGAATTGAAGTCAAATTTTATTATACAAATAGATAGGACTAGTAATAATAATAAGCAAGGAAATGATAATGGATTTGAAATTAATGAAGTTAATACCTAAATTTATAGTGATTAAAAATTAAAATAGGAGATACAAGTGGACATTGTTACTCTGCTTAGTATTCGGGGTCTCGAGAAGGGTAAAAGAATTTGCATGATAATGATATAAAAGCGTATCATATCATATCTCATTCCTAAGAAAATAGAAAAAAAAACACACACACACATGTTGGTGATCGAAGATTGAGGAGGTAACTCATGAACCTCCATTATTTTTCCACAATTTCGGTACCTAACATATCCTTTAGAAGTTCAATAAGGTTATATATATATTAAGAGTCAACCACACAATTTATATGCTTCACGCACACATACTATATTAATCCCACGAGCTTAATTAATGTCCTAAATACTACACGGTTTGTTAATTTGACCATTTTTTTTCCTAACCTCCAATGTTGGATTCCAACATCATGGTTTTTCAGTTTTTCATGTTTCCCAAAAGTGTGGTTGATTCGTCCTTCAAAAACCTATAGCTATGATCTTGAGTTCACACATGCACTTGCACAATAATTTGACCTTTTCTTGTTGGAAATTACATGATTTTTCTCGTATTCAACACATAAACGAAACACTTGCCCACAATTTCTTGCTTGAAAGTGGAAAAATGTTTAAATTATATTCGCATGTATTGACCACTACTCGCAAGTTGCAGATCAGCCATATTCGAAGAAGGCTACAAAAATATAAAATATTGTTAACAAAAAATGTTCATTTGTTTTTATAATCAAATGTGAGTTCGATGAATTTAATGAAGTACGTGTATTGTATGAATGATAAGGGCTTTGACATTGAAGCAAGAATCCAAAGTTCATTATTTCGAAGCTGTCAACTTGTTATTTGTATTAGCTAGTTGGCAAGAATCAATCTCTCCAATTTTCACTTCTAGTGTATCCCCTAAGAAAAAAAATGCATTTTCTTCTTCGGGATTTTTCAAATCGTTTTTTTTTCTTTAGATTGATGTTGTTTTAAAACATATAAATTCTTTGCTTGCACTGTTTAACATCTTGAAATTGTTTGCATCTTGGATATTCTTCGTCATTTGAAAATAAAATACCCAAATAACTTGTCTTTTTTTACTTCCATTAAGCAAAATCTATCGAGTAATTAAATATATATAATTAAATTTCACAATGGTTTTTCAAGGAAAAAGAAAGTAAGATAAAATGATACAAGTAAAAGGATTAAACCTGAAGGATCTTTTATAAACTTGTGATAAACACTAATATATATATATATATATATATATATATATATATATATACTTTAATCAACAAATATAAATCTTGTTAGGATAGATAGTCATAACTCTGATATCATGTTAAAAGTGAACTTTAAATCTAACTCTCACAAAACTGATTTATAGGGTGAAATTTGCATCCTCATATATATTCTAAATTAATCTTATCTCTAGTCGATGTTAGATTTCAAACACTATATTTAGATGTTTTGAATTATACTAAAGCTAAATTACATGAGCAAAATGTGATGAATTATTAGACATTGAAAATGTGATTTTGGAAGTGTGGAGATCTTTAATTTGAAACTATAAATGGTGGGCAATGAAGTATAAATCAGAATGGATAAAAAGAAGGATGAGAGAAAGAAATTAGAAAGAAGTGATGAAAAAAGATGAAGTGTTTTTACGATGGGAAAAATAAATAAAGTGGATGTTGGACAATCCCTGAGAACATGTATCCACAATTTGTCACGTCACTAGTGCAGTTAAGGGAAATGACAGCGGTTATTTTTGCCCATAGGCAGTGATTCCTCAACCGAGGCATATACTGGCGAGATAAAAAGTCTACCCCTTTTTGCCTCGGTTGTGAACCAAGGCAAAAAGGGGTAGGATTTCGTCTCGATTCCTACTGAACCGAGTTAGTATCTCAGACTCTACTGCCTCGGTTGGTTTTCACTTAGTTGGTTAACTTGTGTTGGAATAGGGGTTAGAGGAGTAGGTAATTGTTGTTAATCATTGAGTGGAACAATGTATTTGAGCTGGTGATCAACCATTTTCAATTAGTGTTTGAATTCGTGCTTTAGTTTGTTAATTTCAAGTCACAAACTGCCCACAAAACCACCTCCCACCATGTGTTCGACCTATTACCTGAACCAAAAAGTTTGGTCCTTGAGAGATGACCTTGGAGTCACTTCCTAGTCTATAATGCACTTAATTGCATATTAATTTGATTCGGGCACGACTTCGATCAATGACACTTGTTTACTACAACAACCCAATATACTTGCTGGTATATTTCAGGTTGCAAAATGCACACAAACAAGTTTTTGGCACCGCTGCCGTGGATTTGAGTCAAGAAAATATTCATTTAAACCAGATTGATTATTGTACAAATTTGTATTTATATGTAGATAAGCTAACTCATTTACTTACTTTCATTTTTACGCTTTTATTGATTACTGTTTCATTGAATTTTACACTCAATTCTACATTAATCTTTGTGCTTCAATGCTGCTCATCACTACTTAAGTTGTTGTGTATGAAAAGGATAAGAGAATAACAAGTTTTATTGTTTGATCTAGAGGTAGAATGCACACTCAGAAAGCACAACAACACGAACAAAAAACAGAGGAAAACCATGATGCCACAGTTGCAGCTATAGACTGCAGATTGAAGCCGTGAAGGTGAAGTCACAACTACAACACTAAACCGAGAGATATGCCAAACACAATAACAAAGAAAAGAGGGAAGTGGTTTTTGAAGAAGGTTGTTGGGTTTGGATCCATTTGAGGAATGATAGATTTCCAAAGCAAAGGAAGTCCACATTCAATTCTCGTGGTGATGGATCTTTTAAAGTGCTTCCAAAGATTAACAACAGATATAGGCAAGAGTTGCCATGTGAATATGATGCGCGTGCTACTTTCAATGTTTGTGACCTAACCTCTTTTGTAAGACATTTGGAACAAGATGAAGATGGAAAGCCTCTAGATTTGAGGTCAAATCCTTCTCACGAAAGAGGGTTGATGGAAAATGCCTAGCCAATGGTCTAATCACTAGAAACATGGCCAAGTAAATTCAAGAAGAGTCATCAGTGAAAGGTGAAGCTAAGCTCTTCTTCTCTTAGGCCATCATGGAGCAAATAGTAGAGTAGAAAAATATAGGCCTTGTATTATGGACTAAGTAGTCTAGGATTTCGTTTTGAGCCTTGTATTTTGGGTTAAGTAGTGTAAGGGTTTTGGTCAACTTAGGCCAATAAAGGTCAATACCTAATGTTGACCCAAACGGACGTCCATTAGCATGCGTTAACCATGTGGTCAAAGTTTTAACCTAGCTTGGTGAACAAGAGTGTGAGCTTTGATGAGTGTGGTCATGTGTCATGCTCTCATTAGAGAGGATTTTCCATAAATAATGAAAACATGTCACTCTAGGAATGGAGAAGATTCTCCATAAGTAATGACCATTCAAATTTTCCAACTACAGAAATTTTGTAATTATAATTTTATGTTCCATTCAATTGTGTTAAATGAATCGTGTTAAACTCATTTAATTTTTTTCAAAAAATATTTTTATTTTCCATTTAATTTAAAATTTATTATCTAAACTTAAACAGAGGAGAGATCTCGCATTTTAAGGGTTAATGAATAAAACGTATTCTTAATACAAATTTTAAAATTATTATTATTATTATGTTTAGTTCCTCAAACATACTATAAACTTAGTAATCGATAGATATACATAAATAAATTAAAGAAATCCATGATAAGTTTGCATTTTGAAGATTGGAAGTTTCCGAAAGAAATGATTTGATCAAGTGTTAAATATGAAAAGACGAAAATGTTTTATCTGAGGATGGTGAGGCGAGTGCAGGAAGGTGGGAAGTAGGGCCATAGGGAAGTGGGAGTCATTGTGTTATGAGGGTTTTGGGGAATGTCATCTGTGTGTGAGTGACAGAATGTGAGTTAAAAGTGTGTTATGTGCACATTTGTGTGGGAGACAGAGACAGTAATGCAAATCTTTGACCGTTGACTTTTCACATTGCATATTTATAGTTTTATATTTATATATATATCCATCTTTTATTATCCTCCATTGAACATCTCGAGAAAAATGCTGAGATCTAACATTTAGATTGGGATTAAATTATTATGTGATGCAAATATGGTGAGAAGGGTGTCTCATGTTTTTATATTGCCTCAAATTCTCCACTGTGTGTGTCTGTGTCTCCCATTACCCAATTCGCCACTATTTCTTCCCTTCTTATCTATATTGTATGCACAACCATTTATATAATTGCCTGTTTCTTCTGCAAAAACTATTTCTTTACTTTATTCCCTTTTTTCTGGTCAAAATATCAGTTTTATATGTCTCTCTATGGACCCTCCCTCACCGGATTTTCCTTACTAGCTACTAGCCTAGGGTTACTATCTAGGCTTCAAGTCAAAAAGCAATGTGAGATTGAGTGAGGGAAAAGGTTTTCTCGTGGGAAATTAAGAATCACCCTTGGACATTTCAAACATATTTTAATTCAATAAAATACAACCTTTCTACCAAAAGGGCACCAGATCATTGTTAATACATAATTATATTATGTATAGTGTTTAATTTTCTTCCATGTGATATATGAGTATCCAAAGAAAATAGTTTTTGCAAGATATGATATAATTTAAATGGAGATAAATATTGAAAGTTCTAAAAATGACTTGCGTCTTAATTTGTCTTCTTGTATGAGAAAACGTGATAATCGCTTTTGTTGGTGTTCAAATGGCAGTAAGCAAAAGCAGAAGCATAGCAATTTAGTGACAGATACATGTATCTAATGAGAACAAGATTATTAGTGAGTTGAAAACCATTAGTGATAAGCATTGATCAATAATGTAAAAAATGACAGTGATTGTGTGTAGGATGATTAAACGACAAAGTAGGAGCAGAAGGCAATGCAGCATAAGATGGCATATAATTGTGTTGCTAACAACAAACTAAGTTATTGGACACAATAATATACGCATCTCTATGTCCTTTTATGTTGAAACCAGGACAATTTCAATAAGAGTTACTAAAGTATGATAAATGAGTTGAATACAAGTAACTAGGTACTAAGGTACAAGGAATAAGACACATCTCTAAAGTAAATTAAGATATGGATATAATGCACATCTAGCCAGCATCTTGTGTACGAGTTAAATAGTTTATGTTTGTATACTTTGGCTCAAGTTTTTACTTTTATTTTCAT